>NC_088796.1:59626155-59927987 GCF_011386835.1 Chrysemys picta bellii
GTGTGGAGGGGGTTGTCTTCCTGGCTCCCTGCCTGAAAGACTTTCCAACCTGACTGCCAGAGAGTCAGGGAGCTTGCACACACAGCCTCCTACCACGGGAAGATCTGCAGCTGGGAAGGCAGTGGGAGGAAAAGGAAGGCAGGGGTTCTCTGTCTCTCCTGGAGCTGGAGGGGAAGCAGAATTGTGCCTAGGGATCTCTCCCAGTCCAGCTCCCAGAGCTGGCGGGGGAAGCAGGGGTGGAACGGGAGGGGGAAGGGAGTGGGTGGCAGAGTGCCTGGGCAATCAGCCTCACCAATCCTCTAGGAAAGCTTCTGTCAGTTTCACTTCACATGCGGACAGTCGGGGAGCTGTAAACTCAACTTTCCTGATGAAAAGTCAAAATTTGGGACAAAATTTAAAATTTCAGAAAAGGCATTTTTCAACAGAAAAACATTCATTCACGTGAAAAAAATTGTTCTTGATAGTTGGAGGCCATTGTTGAGGATGAATACTGACTTCCCTGGCACCAAGTATCTGACTGCGCTGAATCCAAGATACTCCAGAATTCGTATCACTCTGTGTGTTTCCCTCATCTTTACCTCTCTGTAGAGCCCTGGTCAGAAAAACTGTCAGGATGAGATAAATGAATTTTCTTCTTCCCTTCCTTTTGCCTCGAGCTTTTCTCAGCCTGTTTCTCTCAGTGAATCTTGCAGAGGGCACTGGCTGGGTATTAGACAAACACATTAAGGAACCAAAACTGTTAGTCTAAAAATCTGAAATAAAGTTTGGAATTTTCTTCAAAAAGCTCTGCAGCCAGGGAGGACTGACTGAGCCACCAGCTGCTGCAAAGGCAGGGAAAAAAAAAAAAGGAAAGGAATTTCAGGAAGTAGGGAATTTCCTTGGTGCCAGCAAATGACAATTTTTACCCCCAAGCTGCATGCAGTTTGCAGTACCACCCCTGTAACAAACCTGTGGACCTTAGCACAAAAAAGGCTGATTTGCAGACCCCCACATATGTACAAAATGTTTGTCTTCAAGAATCCTAATGTGTTCTTGGTCATGACAATCACTGAGGTCATTGTCTGCTGAGGAGTTTCTGTTTAATGCAGCTGACACAGTTTAATCTATTTCAGCTTGTGAATTCTGATCCATATCTATTTAAGTGTTACACCACATTTGAGCTTTTACAGATAGGGAATTGCTCCCTTTTTGCTTATATATGATAGAAAGCTCATTTATTTATCCTAAAGAATTTCTAGAGAAACTGCAGGACTCAGGCTGCAGTTTTATACCATGGCATGTACTTCGTTGCTCAGGGAGCTTCTCGCTCTCTCTCCTCTACCAGAGCCCATGCTATTCATCCAGGTAAAGCAAAGGATGGAAGTTTCACCTCCTGAGTTTAAAGTGTTTTACCCAGATCTCCAAATTTGCAACATATTGTGCCATCTAACGAGCAATTGGATGACATTTCTTTAACAATTCAATGCCTTTACTATAACAGGACACTAAAATGTTTTTATTATAATAAAGGATGTGAAGAAAATAAAAAGACTAAGCTAGTGGACTGTTAGTCTTATCCTAGCAGCAAAGAGCTTGCTTCAATAATACAGTCAAACAGCTTTTAGGGCCATTTCACATCAGAGAAAACACAATATCCTACTTCCAACATGCCATGTATTCACTGGACAAATGCTGTTAAATTGAAACACAGGGGGAAAATGTACTTTTCAAATTTTGAAGCAGACAACTGAAGTTGCTGCTATGTCCAAACTATGTCATCATTTAAAAAGAATGTTAAGGACAATCAAAACACAGTGAGTCTGATTCTGAGCTCAATGACACCAGTGAAGTTAGGAGTTACATCTGTTGATACTGATGGAATTATACCAAAGTACAGCAAAATCAGAATTCAGACCATTATTTTGGGATATCTCCTTACAACCCATTTGAGAGCGGTTTCCAAGACCACACATTGGTTCAATGGCCCACAGGATCTTTATTGTTCTGTCCATCAACATTTCTGTCCCTCTTTATGTGGCCATGAACACAGGCATTCTTCTTCAAGGCCCTTGCCTTGATGTCCCTAGCCTCTGTTTGTCAGAGGGTGGAGATGGATGGCAGGAGAGAGATCACTTGATCATTACCTGTTAGGTTCACTCCTTCTGGGGCACCTGGCATTGGCCACGGTCGGTAGACAGGATACTGGGCTGGATGGACCTTTTGGCCATTCTTATGTTCTTAATATTTCAAATATTTGCCCATCTAAAGTACTTGAGTAACATAGTTAATCTGCTGCAACCTACATCTGACCTCCAAAAATGAATTCCTTCCAAAATAAAAGGCTCATATACTGCAAAAAGTGCTTACACATCAGAGGAATGTGTCTTTAAAGAAGTTAATAGGATATTTACAAGCTCATATGGAGAAATATGAAATCATGTTGCCATGCATACACATATCTACTTGTATGTATCAGTAGTAGCTGACATAGTGAGCCAGTTCCTCAGCTGGTACAAGTCAGCACAGCTCCATTGAAGCAGGCTCAGATGCACGTCTGTGGCACTGTGAAGGAATAAGTGATACCCCTCTCTTAAGGTCAGAGGCCTGGGAGCTGGCCTGGCTGTCTAATTAGTCACACCCCATGGCACCTGAGAAAGAGGTGGACCTTAATTAGCAGACCCTTATATAGATAGATCAGCAAGAAATGGCGGAGGGAGGAGGAAATGCAATACCCTCCAGGAAATTGAGGGGTCAGAGGCAGTGTCTCAATGGACTGCTACTGAAGTTACTGTTGAGAGGAATTGCTCCAGAAAACCAAATAGACAAAAGGGGAGATGGCTGGGAGCTCTGTATTGCTGAGGCTGAGGCAAAAGCCAGCAAATCTGGTTACCGGAACTACAGGTGTAAGAGACTAGTTTGGGGAAAGGATTGCTATTCTTGCACAGACAGACTTTGAAGAAAGAGTCTGCAAAGGTTATTATGTTGTCCTATGAAGGCTCAGTTAAAGAAGCTACCTAAACTGACAAATAACTTCCCTGGATTCCTTGAGAAAGCTCAATCAAATTAACTAGGGTTACCATAGGTCCGGATTTTCCCGGATATGTCCGGCTTTTTGGTCCTCAAATCCCTGTCCAGGGGGGAACTGCCAAAAAGCCGGACATGTCCGGGAAAATAGGGAGGGATCTTGGGGCTAGGGTGACCAGACGTCCCGATAAAATCGGGACCGTCCCGATATTTAGGTATGTGTCCCGCGTCCCGATTGATCTTCGGTCGGGACGCTGCACTCCGCTTTTTTTTTTTTTTTTTTTTTTTTTCCTCTGTCGGCAGCACTCAGCTGTTCTCGGCTTTTTTTTTTTTCTTCCCCTCTGCCGGCCGGCAGCACTCAGCTGTTCTCTGTTGGTTTTTTTCCCCTGCTCCTAAAAAACAGAGGCTGAAGGTATGCATACCTAAGGAAGGGTAAGCATAATCTCCACTGATTGCCTGCAGCCCTGGGCTGTTCTCAGCTCCCGCCCCCGACTGCCGGCAGCACTGGGTCACAGTAGGGAATTGGGAGAGGGAGCTGTTTGTGTCCTTACACCGGCAGCACTCGGTGTTTTGGTTTTTTTTGCTCCGCCAGTGACCCCCCCCCCCTTGTGTCCCGATATTTTCTTCCTGTCATCTGGTCACCCTACTTGGGGCTTGGGGCCGGGCTGGAGCCGCTGGGGCCGGAGCCAGAGCCGCTGGGGCTGGCGCCGCTCGACCAGGGCCAATGCCAGGCCCCGAGCCACTCGGCAGGAACCAGGGCCTGAGCCAAGCTGGGCCCAGGCCGCTGGGACTGGGGCTGGAGGTGCTTGGCCGCCGGCCGGAGCTGCTCGGCTGGGGCCGGGGCCAGTGCCCCGGGGCCCGAGCCGAGCTGGTCGCTAGGGCCGGGGGTGCTCGGCCGGAACTAGGGCCGGCGTTCCAGGGCCCGAGCCGAGCCGGGCCAGAGACACCGGGGCCAGAGCCTCTTGGCCGGAGCTGGCCAGCCGCCAGAGGGAGCCACTCAGCCGGGGGGGCCGGAGCTGGCCGCGCCTCCTCGCGCCCGCCACCGCCCCAGCCCCAGCTTACCTGCTGCCTCCCTGTTTCAGGCTTCCCACAAACATTTGATTCGTGGGAAGCAGGGGAGGGGGAGCAGCAGAGGGGCGGGGCCAGGACAGGGCCGCGGGTGGAGTTGGGGCAGGGCTGGGCCCTGTGGAGTGTCCTTTTTTTTTTATTAAAATATGGTAACCCTAAAATTAATCCCAGGGAGTGAGCTGACCCAGCAGAACAAAGTGTAGTCCAGTAAGAGAAGGTAATTATCAAATAGGCCTAAGCCTTTACATGCAAAAAAGTCACAGTCTAAATCTGAGTGCACGGAGAATCAGGCCCTCTCTGACAAAATACAACACTGAGTGGGACTTTGTTTTGTTAAAATTTTCAGGAAGGATGTTGTGGTTAAGAAAGAATTAAAATAACTGTGTAAAACCATGTTTAACTGTGCTATGAAAAAAGTCTTAAAAACAAACCATCAAAATTAAAATATAACTGATGGTTAACTCTCGAGACAACCTGCCATATTTTAATTTGGGTGTCTGTAGTAAATATTGGTTTCTATTTTTGAGTGAAAAGTAAGAGCTTCAAAAGTGTTTACTTTCCACATTACACTAATCACTTTTGATCCCCGGCCAGAACTTCCTCCTGCAACCCAAATACTCAGATGTATGGATAATATTAACAATTGTAATTGGTATGTGAGACATTTCAGCATGCAGTGCTCCATTTTATTTTATTTTTTGTTTCAGCTGAAGTACTAACCCAACTTACCAGCAAGGGAAACCAAGTCAACAGCAACATTACTACAGCAACCAGATAAGGCTCAGCCACATGCCCCCATTCCTGGAATGCCCTCTAAAACTAGAAACAGTTTACCAAGCCACCACCCTTTTCTCATTCAAACCCCTTCTAAAACCCCACTTCTTCAACATGACCTATAAAGAGTGAGATAATAAAATGTATAAAAAGAAAATTAAAAAAGAAAGAACCAGCAAGGAACACACTTTAAATAAGTCACCACAAAATCCTATTATTTCAACTCTTGTCCTACCTCTCTCCTTTCCCATATTTTGTTTACTATTCTCACTTGCTGTGTCATGCCAGAATTTAAGCCCCACACCTGAAATCTGGTGCATAAAAATCAACTGTTGCAATCGTGCAAAGCCCCACTGAAGTCAGTGAGAGTCTTCATGGGCATAGCAGTCCACCCATGCTCAACAAACTGCAGGACTGGGGCCTTAGATTGTAAACTTTTCAGGGAAGCCATGTCTTTATGGGCTAATGATTGTCATTTTAGGAGGAAGTGATTTACATGTTATGCCATTTTAAACATACTGTACTCTGGAAACTCCTGATGGATGTACCTTTGAAAATTCTTCTTCATCTGCCAAGTAGATTTACAAAAAACTGCCTCAAACAAGATAATGTACTTCTCTCTCTGTGCCAACAAAAACAACTTCATAACACATTTAATTAGTTTCTTTAATGAATTCCACAGCCTGAAAGCAGTCATATTTGTTATCCTCCTTCAAACTTCCATCATCTTCTGTTTCAATTATCAAGAAAACGTTTTATAATTTATGTATAACAAAGTCACATTGTTTCAGCAGATGATGCCCTATCCCTCTAACAATACCAATCAACAGCTCTTATTCTAAGAAACTGTGCTACAATAATCTTTATTGTTTTAGAAAACAGAAACAAATTACTTTTAGTTAGAAAAAAATTGTGTAGGAAGCTTGCACTTACTTCCCAGTCCCAGAAACCACAGAGAGCAAAAAGCAGCCCCACAGCCCACTGTCCCAATATCTTCCACTGTACTCAAGAACAACAGAAAAAAACATTTGCTGAAAGTTTTACTAAAATGATCAACAGTTAAATAGTTGTATAATAAATAGTTAAAGTTAGCACTAAGTTTCATAGTTAACATTTAGGTTAATGGGGGCAATTCACACATCTATTAGTGTTTCAGAAATACCGTTCTGTATCACGGACATAATTTTTAAATTTGAAAAAAAAAATTATGTTTTGCAGAAAACCTCTAAAAAAAATGAAACCTTAGATTTTGCTGCACATTTCTGAGCCAGTTCCACAAATGCAGAATTCCAGAATAAGTGTGGCCCTGATGATAGACTCCTTTACCAGTGAAAAATCACAATAAACCTCACTGCACAGTTCTTAGAGGGATTTATTCTCTTCTGATGTAATCTAAAACAGTTATTGTACTGATTAAAGTACATCTTTTTAGAAACTGACAGTTATATCAAAATACAGTTACAATGGTATAAAGGTGCTAATATGACTGCATCCACATTAAAAGGCTGCAACAATTTAATGACAACAGTTTCCAAACAGATAGTTAAATAGGTACAAAAACAAACAAAAACAAAAAACACCGCAACCCTGACTAGACCAGCCCACAGTGCAGAGCTAAAAGGCAAAATACCTAGTTTGTGTCCATTTGTCTCAGTGAATGAGAGATCTGCCACTAACAGGAAAATATCGGTATCATAGTCACAGTGCTTAAGAGATCCCATTATTTAGACACTACATAACAATGAAGTTTCATCACTATCAATTGAAAGGACCCCTTGAGCATTCATTAAAAGGTTCAGGCAGCATTCTAAGTGCTAACAGCTTCAGACGGAGACATTTGGGAGAAATCTCAAAGTAAGACACTTCAACACAATAATAATAAACAATGAGCACCAGGCATTACTTAGGTTTTTATCTGAGGAGGTAGGAGCAAGCATTCTGAATCTGTTCTGTTTCACCAGAAACCTGTGAAGAATGTTGAGCTCTTCTAGTAAACTAAAATCTCAGACCTTAGATGATCAGGCCTGACTCCACTGAAGTCAATGGGAGTTTTACCTCTGAACTTTAGTGCGGCCAGGATTTCATCCTAGATGGCTCAGTGTAGCTTTTTTTAGTTCCATCATGTTAGTATGATTTTCTGAGCTGAAAACAAACAATGCAGGAATGATTTCAAACGAAGCAAAATGGAGTGTTTGACAATATCATCATTAGTAAGGTGGTATAAAGTACAGAAGCCATCAAGGTATTTGGCATTAGTTTCTATTAATTCAAAATACAGCTGTCCAAAAGGAAAGAAAAGGTGCTAGAATCAGTTTGAATTGAATGTAGGGCAAGAAAACCTGTTGAAACACAGATTTTAAAAAGTACAAACAGGAGGGATTTCTAGAATTATCTATATACCCTCACACTTCCAAAAGTTGGAGTTATCAACAGATGAAATTTGGATAGATGCAAACTCTTATGTAAATTTGTATGTCTCCTTTGCTGGTTTTCATCCTTTGGGATGAACCCAAGAAACTGCCAATTACCTGGGGTTATCTGTACACCCACGTCCTTATACCCTGGCTTGCCCCATTTCACTTTTTTGGGGGGCAGGGGGAGAGAGATATGCTGCCTGGAAACTTTTGAGTAGGCATTAATGTCAGCTATCAAATAGCACTTGATGGCGATCAGAACTATATTTAACAATTCAGGCTTACATAAATATACACTATTTCCAAACAAGTATTTTATAGAGAATAAAACCTAAGTGGTTAATCAAATTTTTTCTAGCTCACTGCAATTCTGATATGAAATACTAATAAAAAAAGCACAAATTATCTTAACTATGATCCCTTCCCTAGCTTACGGATGTGGGGTGGCATTTTGCCCTGGCAAACCACTCACTGGTGTTTTCTACTTAACTTTCAGTTCTACTAGGTAATCCAGGAAGTCATAACGCATGTGTGCATATGTTCTACTTCATGTAAAAAGATTTCTTCTTTGTCTGTAGCTGTCCGATCAGTTTCTCTGCTACACTGTTTACTGACATGAGTGGTTTTTTGGTTTGTTTGTTTTTGTCTCTTCAGGGTAGCCATTGTGTACTATGCCCCAGGCTCACATACAGATCTTAATGATCTTGTCATTTAACTATCCTATGTTAAAAGATTTAATAAAGTAGCTCACTCAAAATGAAGCTCATCTAGGCATTGTTAATTCCACCCTCCAGCTCAGAGAAAGTGCTTGTCACTACCTGGTGTCTTCTGCTAGCTGTAGAAGGCTGGGTTCCAAATTCATTTTTGCAAGTTTTTCAAAATTTCTTTATATTTTTATCCCCGGGTATTTAATTGCCTCTTGTAGGAGCAGGATTTTATAATTGCACTATGAGAATTAATGTATGATTTGATTTTATCCTGTCAGCCACCCTCTTTGAATAGCAGAAAGGAATGACAGACGAGAACAATCCTTATGACTGATTATGGTCACCCTTTTGTTTTAGGATAAGTTATAATGTCTACTATGGTTTCCTATATGTATTGCAAATTAGGCACTCTAGTTAAATATACATTTCTTTGTTTTAAGGTTTTAGTAAGTAAGAGACAGGATCTTGTATTGTATCTATGTTAACGAGATTAGAAGGATGTTGAGAGCCTGAAGCCCCAATGTGAATTGTTTTAGTTATAAGATTTAGCAAGGCTTGATTTACAATGTATTCTGCTGAATATAAAATACTGCTGTCTGTATACATTTGAAGGTTTCTGTAAGAGATTGTTTGTGTGAATGAGGAATGCATGCATCAGGAAAAGATAAGGTGTGAAAGCCATCACAAATGTCCAGATGGTCAAGAAAAAGTGACAAGTATCAGAGGGGTAGCCGTGTTAGTCTGAATCTGTAAAAAGCAACAGAGGGTTCTGTGGCACCTTTAAGACTAACAGAAGTATTGGGAGCATAAGCTTTCGTGGGTAAGAACCTCACTTCTTCAGATGCAAGTAACAGAAATTTCCAGAGGCAGGTATAAATCAGTATGGAGATAACAAGATTAGTTCAATCAGGGAGGGTGAGGTGCTCTGCTAGCAGTTGAGGTGTGAACACCAAGGGAGGAGAAACTGCTTCTGTAGTTGGATAGCCATTCACAGTCTTTGTTTAATCCTGATCTGATGGTGTCAAATTTGCAAATGAACTGGAGCTCAGCAGTTTCTCTTTGGAGTCTAGTCCTGAAGTTTTTTTTGCTGTAAGATGGCTACCTTTACATCTGCTATTGTATGGCCAGGGAAGTTGAAGTGTTCTCCTACAGGTTTTTGTATAATGCCATTCCTGATATCTGACTTGTATCCATTTATCCTCTGGCCAAACTGGACAATCACTATGCAAATGTACATAGCAGAGGGGCATTGCTGGCACATGATGGCATATATAACATTGGTGGACGTGCAGGTGAATGAGCCGGTGATGTTGTAGCTGATCTGGTTAGGTCCTATGATGGTGTTGCTGGTGTAGATATGTGGGCAGAGTTGGCATCGAGGTTTGTTGCATGGGTTGGTTCCTGAGTTAGAGTTGTTATGATGCGGTGCGTGGTTGCTGGTGAGAATATGCTTAAGGTTGGCGGGTTGTCTGTGCACGAGGACTGGCCTGCCTCCCAAGGTCTGTGAAAGTGAGGGATCATTGTCCAGGATGGGTTGTAGATCACTGATGATGCGTTGGAGAGGTTTAAGCTGAGGACTGTAGGTGATGGCCAGTGGAGTTCTGTTGGTTTCTTTTTTGGGCCTGTCTTGTAGCAGGAGGCTTCTGGGTACATGTCTGGCTCTGTTGATTTGTTTCTCTATTTCCTTGTGTGGGTATCGTAGTTTTGAGAATGCTTGGTGAAGATCTTGTAGGTGTTGGTCTCTGTCTGAGGGGTTGGATTAGATGCGGTTGTACCTCAGCGCTTGGCTGTAGATGATGGATCATGTGGTGTGTCCGGGGTGGAAGCTGGGGGCATGAAGGTAGGCGTAGCGGTCGGTGGGTTTTCGGTATAGGGTGGTGTTAACGTGGCCATCGCTTATTTGTACTGTGGTGTCTAGGAAGTGGACCTCCCATGTAGAGACTTGGAAAGACCAGGAGACAATCAGAAAACATCTATTGTATCCGATGCTAAACGTGTTAGCAGCATTGACATCTCAGAGGTGAGGCAGGCACCCCCGAAGGCAAGACAACAAATGGGAGATAACAACGAGAAGCCCGACAATAACCATCAAATGAGAACACCACTTAAGGACTAATGATTACAGGATGACATTGCAAAATTCATGGACTCAAATGGGAATTTACAACTATATAGCTGGGGTGTTTTGCCATGGAACTCTGGGTTCAATCCTGCAAATTAAGGGCCTGCCAGAACCTGTTAAAAGCCTCCTCTCCAGTCAGATAGGTGCACCCAATAGGAGCTGTAGGGGAGCAGGCAGCTGTAGGTGAGCTGGACGGTGCAGACGCTGACAAACACCAGGAGGGAGACCTCACAGGTACAGAGGTGAAGAGCAGGGGAAATCCTGCACAACAGGGCGTACAGCCCTTCTGGGCCTCAAAGGTTTGAATGAAGAGACCCCCACCAGAGGGGAGAGACTGAACTGGGTGTCTGGCCTGCCGCTACTGTGCCCGGAGGAGCTACCAGAGACTAAGGGCATGGCTACACTTGAAGATGTAGAGCGCCGGGAGTTAAACCAGCCCTCAAAGACAGCAGCAGGGAAAGTGCTGCTGTGTGTTCACATTGTGCTCGTGACTGTGAAGCATGTCCACATTAGCAGCTCTTGCAACACCACAGAGAGCAGTGCATTGTGGTAGCTATCGCAGTGTGCAAGTAGCTGCAGCATGCTATGGAAAGGGTTTGCAATGCCTAATGGGGCAGGCACATGATGCAGGTTTCCCCAATCCCATTGTTCCATGGGCATCCTATTAGATTGCCAGCTGGTTTTCAAATGAGGGAGTGTGTTGTGTGTATATGGGGGAAGAGACAGTGTGTTTTGGGGGGCAGTGTGTCAGCATGCTATCTTGAAAGTTCAGACAATGGCAGGAGGAAGGGGGAAACTTGACATCAGCCCCCACCCCCTGCGCCTCTCTCTCTCTCTCTCACACACACACAGACACACACACATACACACAGAGGCCTGCTTCTGCAGCAGGAGCATTCCACAGACATGGTTTGCTTTGTGTCCTGGAGCAGATAAGCATGCGGGCTGTCAGAAACGGAGCTTTGAAAGGGGATATCTGCATGCCTGCAGCCGAGTTCAAAACAATGACCAGAGTGGCCACTTGACTTCATGGGATTATCGGATGTTTACGGAGGCCAATCACAGCGCAGTAATGCAACACATTGTCCACACTGACACCCCGGCGTTCCATCCCGAGCACAGCACGCTCTATTCTTCTCATGGAGGTGGATTAACAGGAGTGCTCCAGCTGCAGAGTCCAGGTGCTCTAAGTGCCTTGCCAGCATGGACACCTCAGGAGTTAGGGCTCCCGGGCTAATTTAATGAGCTCTAGCTTGCAAGTGTAGCCAATGCCTAAGAGGCTCTCCTCCCCCTCCCCTGTCAGGGAGGCCGTGAGGAACCCCTACTCAGACAAGGTGGGGACAGTAAACCGAGGGGCGTGGGGAAATTCCCAAAGAGAGAGGAATCCCCCAGCCTGCCACTAACAGGAAGTGTGGAACCCTCTAAGGTAGAGAAGGAGCTCTGCCACAACAGATAATGTTTGTGTTTTTTGTATATAATTGGTAGAGGTCAACAATGTAATCAAACAGTCCCTGTCTATGCTGTATTCTGTTAATTCAGAGATTGAAAGGACAACATTTAAATGAACTGTAAACATAGGATATCCCTGCATTCATCTCTCTTTGAAATGTATAGTAAATCATCTGTGAATGGTGGAAAAACAGGCAATTGCCTTATGTTAATCTGTGTGAATAATAACCAGCGATGCTTAGAAAATGAATGTCTAATGTTCGCTGAGGGACTCCAACCAGTCAAAGAAGTCCTGAAACTGTATGGCCTGGGTCCTGATCCTGTCATCTCAGATCGGCTTGAGGTTTCATGCAGAGGCAGCCTAAGCCATAAGGACTGAGATCCCAGTTCTGAAAGACTGCCCTGAAGATAAACATTGGACTATAACCTGTGAACTATTTCTGAAAGAACTCTTTGCATCTACAAAGCCCTCCATCTCTGCTATGAATCTGAAGCTCAAGATATGTGGCAGGAGCCTTCCTTAATTTCATGGACTTCGGGCACTGGCAAGCTCGGATGATGCTAATGGGGCATCCAAATTCTCCTGCTGAACCTCAGAGAGTTGGGGCACTTGTATTTTAGCAAAGAAAATTTCCAGGGCTTTCTGTGAAGGGGCAGAATCAGAATTGCATAGACTTTTATAAAAATTAAAGAACTGTTTATTATGCTCATTTCAGATTGCTGAAACAATTTCCCTCGCTGACATTTGTGTACAACAGTGTACAACACTAAACAGCCTATCTGCCTTCTCCCTCAACTCCGAGAAGTCTTGTCTTAATTGAAAAAAGGACAAACTCTGCTTGGGCCATGCACAGCTTATTGAGCTCATACCTTTTTCTGGTCAGTCTGCATAAGAATTCTGGGAAAGGATTTTGAGCATATTGTCAATCCATTTCCTTGACTTTCCTTTCAAGTAGCACCATGTTTTCCCTTCACTCCTTTTTTTTAGCCACAGTAAAGCTAACTATTCTGCCTCTATGAAAGACTTTTAAAGTTTCCCGTCAAAGCTTACTATAGGGAACTGAGGACTCATTGGTCTCCAGGGAGAGATCAGTTTCCTTCTTTATAAACAACTTGAAATAGGGGTCTAAGATTGCTAAAGTATTAAACTTCCATTTATTTTGTTTCTTGCCCAGTGTGTAGGGGGTAAATTGTAGAATAATGGGTGCATGTCAGAGATCACCATTGTACTATTGAGTAACTGAACACAGATTGGACTAACTGCCCTGAGATTAGATAGAAGTCAGCAGGTGAATATGTATGATGGACAGGGAAGAAAAAAAGTGTATGATCTTTCTGTTGGATGTCATTCCTTCAGAACTCTTGGGATATATATATGCACCATGTGAACCAAGACTTGGTGCTTTTTAAATTTATCAATTTTTTCCAGCACCTCTTCTTTTGGCACCTTAATCCCCAATGATGCCTTGTCATTATTATCAGAAAATAGCAGGTTTGGGGTATGTATTTCCAACATTCTCTGTGGAAGAGACTGATGCAAAGAAATCTTGTAGTGCCTCAAATTAGAGAAGAACCACCTAGTGATTCTCTCTCCCATTTCTGATAAATGTAAAGAATTTATTTGTTTTTGTACTTTTAGCTACTTACTCTTCAAATTCCATTTTAGCCCTCCTAATTTACCTTTAGTATTGCCTGGTCTAGTTTATGCTCTTTTAATTTCCATTTTCTGAAAGTCAAAGTCACGTGCATCGTTGCAGGATGTGACTCTAAAAATTATATCTATATCTATATCTATATCTTTTTAAATAAGATGTGCTGGGGAAGTCAATGTTATTTTGAACTGATGAAGATTAACCAGACTAATAAAGTCAGTTACATAACTTTTAGCGGGTGTGGGGTGAAAAATCATATCACAATTGTCTGGCCATACTGGAAGAAAAACAGATGGCAATGCATGTGGTTTAGTGAGGTTGCGTCATTCTCTTAAAATACTGGGTGTACCTGGCAATAAATTGTACAGTGCAGGTCATCAACATTTCCTTAATCACCTCCACACAAGTCCCCCTTCCTCAGCTCTCTTAATGGGCAGCTCAAAAAAGAAGGGGGGGAGGGGTGTCACGTCCCTACTGCCCAAGATGTAGGTGCCCCAACCCCCCCACTTCCTCAGCTCCTTTAAGAGATTATTTCTTTCAAATGCATTTTAATCAAATATTCTTTCGTAACCATATCCCTTCCATAATTCATATCTGCACTGGGCATCTGCCATGAGTTTTATGTACTGAATTGCGACATTAGAACCTAACCCCCATGCACCACCTCACTGGGTCCCGGAAGGTGCGGGAGAGACCCTCTTCAGCCAATCTGTCAGCAAGGGAAAAATTCCTTCCCAGCCCCCCAGGGAAAAAGGGCTACTAGTGTGTTGTCCTCAACAGGTCATGAGGAATTCCAATCCTTATTTAGATGTCATGGGTAGATGTGTGCTTCGACCAGCCTTATCCATGTCAAAGGCCTTGGCTACACTTGTGAGTTACAGCGCTGTAAAGGCTCCCCCAGCGCTGTAACTCACTCCCCCTCCACACTGGCAAGGCATTTGCAGCACTGTATCTCTGTGGTTGCAGCGCTGCATGTACTCCACCTCTCCGAGAGGAATAGCGAGTATTGTGCTGCCGCTGCAGGGCTGCGGCACTAGTGTGGCCACCCAAAGCGCTGTGAAAGGCCTCCAAAATTATTCGGCAGTATCCCACAATGCCTGTTCTAGCCACTCTGGTCATCAGTTCAAACTCTACTGCCCTGGCCGCAGGTAACCAACCATGTGACCCACCCTTTACATTCCCCGGGAATTTTAAAAATCCCCTTCCTGTTTGCTCAGCCCGGCATGGCGTGGAGTGCTATCAGCAAATCTTTCCAGGTGATCATGCCTCCATGCGCCAAGCGAGCCCCAGCATGGAGCAATGGCGAGTTGCTGGACCTCATCAGTGTTTGGGGGGAGGAAGCTGTACAGTCCCAGCTGCGCTCCAGCCATAGGAATTATGATACCTTCGGAAAGGTATCAAAGGACATGATGGAAAGGGGCCATGACCGGGACGCCCTGCAGTGCAGGATTAAAGTGAAGGAGCCGCGGAGTGCCTACCGCAAAGCCCGCGACGCAAACGGCCGCTCGGGTGCTCCCCCCGCGACCTGCCAATTCTACAAAGAGCTGGATGCGATACTTGGGGTTAAACCCCACCTCCACTCCGAGCACCACCATGGACACTTCAGAGCCGGTGGGGGGGGAGGGGGAGGAGGATGGTGTAGGAAAATGGGAGTGATGGTGGTGGGCCAGATGGAGACACCCCGGAATCCCTGGAGCCATGCTGCCAGGAGCTCTTCTCAAGCCAGGAGGAAGGTAGCCAGTCGCAGCGTCCGGTACTTGGTGGAGGACAAACAGAAGAGCAGGTTCCCAGTAAGCAGGGTTTTTTTTTTTCGGGAAGGAATTTTTTCGGTGCGGGCTCTTTGGGAGAGGAGGGTTAGGCATGCATGCCTAGATGCGGAATAGTGCATTGATGTGGTTTATCACATCGCGGTAATCGGCCTCGGTAATCTCCTCGAATGTCTCATCCAGAATGTGTGCAATGCGTTTGTGCAGGTTTATCAGGAGAGCCACCATGGTCCTTGTCCCAGTCAGGCTAACGTGTCCGCGCCACTGTGCCGCGTGGGGACCATTGCTGCACAGAGGCAAGCTGCATATGGGCCAGGGCGGAAGCTGCATTGCAGTAGAAGACCCTCCCTTGCTTCCCAGGTCACCCTCAGCAGCGAGATATCGTCCAGGACGAACTCCTGTGGAAAATGTTGAGACAGTGTTCAGTGTAGATGCCCCCTGAAGCTGTTGGCTCTCCCCAAGGCACAGAAACCCAGAGGACAATGCAGCCCTGAAACAATCAGTCCCCCTTACTCACCATTTTGAGGCTCCCATGGGATATGTGTTCTCTGTTTCGGACGGGAAAATTATGCTATTGTGTAGACCCTGTGTGTTTTCTACTCCTTAAGTGCAGGGGGAATCATTACTCTATCTGGTATAAACAATGCTGCCTCTGTTAAATGTTGCATTTTGCCTATACAGCTGCATCAACCTTGAGACCTCAGCCGTCCCTCTTATCACCTGCTCAGAGACTGCAAAGACTCAGGAAGAGACCGCGAAAAAGCAAAGAAGATGTGCTGCAAGAAGTGATGCGGCAATCTATTAAAGAGAATGAGAAAGCACAGAACTGGAGGGAGAGAGAAAGCAGGATCTGCCAGGAAAATGCAGCGCACCGTCGGCAAAGCACCACGCACTGGCAGCAAAGCGCTGATAGGCTCATAAGCATCCTGGAGCGCCAAGCAGACGCTATCCAGGAGCTGGTAGCCATGCAGAAAGAGGAGCAGTACTGCAAAAGCAAACGCCCCCTATAGCCCTTGTCCCAAAACTCTTTCCGTTGTGCCCGACTGTCGCCTACAACCCACTTTCCCCAACTTCCGTGTTCTTCACGCCACCCACTGCCTCCAACACCACTATCTTCACCACCCAGCCCTGAAAACCACGACCCTTACCCTCTGCACTCAACCCCCATCACCATGCAGTATAGCTGTCCTGAAGTGCAGCACTCACTGCACAGCACACCAGACAGGACATACACGAATCTCTGATGGTACTGTTCCCCACTCCACTCCCTTGTTACTTTTCAATAAATAATTTTTTTTCTTTTCAATAAATAGATTTTTTGGCTTTGAAAACATTCTTTATTATTGCATAAAGTAAAAGACTCCTTAGCCCAGGAAATAAACAGGCACAGCAAGTCTGCTTGTCTGCTTAGCAAACACTGATTCCTAAAGATTGGAACTACTGCACTTCACTCCCGTGCAGGGCACCAGATATCACTGCTGGTTTTCAGCCTCAAATTGCTCCCTCAAGGCATCCCTAATCCTTGCAGCCCCGCGCTGGGCCCCTGTAATAGCCCTGCTCTCTGGCTGTGCAAATTCAGCCTCCAGGTGTTGAACCTCAGAGGTCCATGCCTGAGTGAAGCTTTCACCCTTCCCTTCACAAATATTATGAAGGGCACAGCACGCGATATAACCGCGGGGATGCTGTTTTTGGCCAAGTCCAGCTTCCCATACAGAGATCACCAGCGGGCCTTTAAACGGCCAAAGGCACACTCCACAGTCATTCGGCACCGGCTCAGCCTGTAGTTGAACCGTTCCTTGCTGCTGTCAAGGCTCCCTGTGAAGGGTTTCATGAGCCATGGCATTAACGGGTAAGCGGGATCTCCAAGGATCACAATGGGCATTTCAACTTCCCCTACCGTGATCTTCCGCTCTAGGAAAAAAGTCCCGGCCTGCATCTTCTGAACAGCCAAGTGTTCCGAAAGATGTGTGCATCATGCACCTTTCCAGGCCAACCTGTGTTAATGTCAATGAAACGCCCACGGTGATCCACAAGCGCCTGGAGAACCATAGAGAAATACCGCTTCCGATTAACGTACTCGGATCCTAGGTAGGGTGGTGCCAGAATAGGAATGTGCATCCCATCTATCGCCCCTCCACAGTTAAGGAACCCCATTTGTGCAAAGCCATCCACTATTTCCTGCACGTTACCCCAAGTCACGGTTCTTCTGAGTAGGATGCGATTAATGGCCTTGCAAACTTGCATCAACACGATTCCAACGGTCGACTTTCCCACTCCAAACTGGTTTGCGACCGACCGGTAGCTGTCTGGAGTTGCCAGCTTCCAGATTGCAATAGCCACCCACTTCTCCACTGGCAGGGCAGCTCTCAATCTCGTGTCCTTGCGCCGCAGGGTGGGGGCAAGCTCCTCACACAGTCCCATGAAAGTGGCTTTTCTCATCCGAAAGTTCTGCAGCCACTGCTCGTCATCCCAGACTTCCATGACCATGTGATCCCACCACTTGGTGCTTGTTTCCCGAGCCCAAAAGCGGCGTTCCACGGTGCTGAGCATGTCCGTGAATGCCATAAGCAATTTCGTGTCGTACGCGTTACGCGGCTCGATAGCATCGTCGGACTCCTCACCCTCACTCTCACTGTCACTTTGGATCATAAGGAATAGTTTGACAACCAAACGTGACGTGCTGGCGAGACTCGTCAGCAAACGCCTCAGCAGTTCGGACTCCATTTCCTGCAGACGGATCGCGCTGCACAGAAACTGTTGAAAGATGGCGCCAAAGGTGGACGGAAACAAAGGGATTTCTGAGATGCGAAGCGATGCATCACGGGGCATTGGGATAGGACCCAGAATCCCCCACACCCACGCCCCGTTCCCACAACCCACGGTGCCAGAATGGGAAAAGGTGCTCTGTGGGATAGCTGCCTATAATGCACTGCTCCCAATAGCGCTGCAATTGCCGCAAATGTGGCCACGACAGTGTGCTGGGCAGCTGTCAATGTGGACAGATTGCAGCGCTTTTCCTACTCGGCTGCACGAAGTCAGGTTTAACTCACAGCGCTGTACATCTGCAAGTGTAGCCAAGGCCAAAGAGGGATTTCTTCAGGGCTGTTTGGGGTACAAATACCTCCCTCTTCTGGTGAGCAGGACGGGCTGTGCCTTCCTGTCCCCTCCACCTGACCTGGTTCAGCTGCTTCTTGCTCTTTCCTGGGCCATCCCTCTAAACCTTCCCCCTCCTACTCCTCTTCCCACATTGTAGGGCAACCCCTTAAAAGGGGCAATAAATAATCCCTTTTCTTCTAGCCAGACAGACAAAACACCCACAGCATCAAGCTTCTGGGACCAGTGAGCACACTTCCTGACCTCTAATCTTGCTAAAACTGGTATGAATATAAAGAAACAAAGCAAAAACAATTACCAGAGATGTTGACGTGGCAAATTTGAATTTTAACAAGAGTTTAAAGCCATATTGACGAAATGTAAACTGAAGCCTTCCCTTAAGGACAAGCTTTTATGTTTAGTCAATTTATCTCCACATCAAGGGACCTGATTTTCAATACGTGTTTTGCTTAAATCACCTCTAAATCATGACCCGACAGTTCCATTATTACAGACAAAACAAGAAATAAATTCACTACCCAAGGTTCTTATAGTGAATCAATGCACTTTCAATCTGGCAGTGTTTACAATTTTGCACTTTTAGTTAAAACCTAAAATGAAGATATTGGCTACAGTTTTACTATCCATTACACTTTTTCCAAATCATTCTTTGTGATGCAGGGTTAGCTTTGGAGAGTAGGGAAGAGCATGGAGGGACACTACCAAGTTTAAAATGGGGGACGGGGGGAAAGCCACCACATTTTATCACAAAATCTTTACATTTTTAAACTGTACATTTGGCTGGATATTTAAACAAAGATAAAAGTATAACTTAAATTGGGGTCCTGATTCTGCAAATGTTTACACATGTCAACAGGACCAGGTGTTGGAAGATACTCTGACTGAAAGCTTTTGCAGGATTAGCTTATCAGTAATTTTAATTTTCCTAAAATATTACATTTTACAAAAAATTCAAATGTTTATTATAAAAGAATGTAATCTAATTTCATTTTTCTAGACTGCAGACAGCTATTTCAGACAGCTATTTCAGCTGTTTACACACACAAAGGTAGTTTTCCTTTGGCACAGGCACCTAATATAATGAAAGCCTGATTTGGAAGATGAAGGAGCAAAGGGGAGCATGAGCAGGCCCCAAATCTCTATTATATCTAGCTTTTAAAACCAAACACTTCTTGAGACAGGCATAGATGGCCTGTGGCTGAGACTGCAGCTCTGCTGAAGTGCAGACAGTTTAATACATAAATTGATTTTTTCACTACCCATAAACAGCCCATTATAACTACTTATATATTGTTCCATGCAGGCCAACAAGTGGGCAGAGGATAGTTACAGAGGCCAACAGCTGTCATATTAAGTAATTTTATTAACCCAACAGAAAATTAATTGTAAAGTATCAGCATTTTTTCAATTGGGTAATTTTTCTTCCACTGTTTTGATAGAAACATCTTCAATGTTGAAAATTGTTGAGGTTACTGGGAGACCTTCAATATTCAGAAATTAATGTTCCCCTAGCCATATTCGAGTCACTTCTACACTCAGCTATACAGAACATTTACTTTCTCAACTCCAGGCATGTGCAATGTCTCTTACATAAGAGATTTCAAACTTCCTTATTCTTTTTAATATAGGTTCCTTTTGTATTATCTTTAGACCTCCTATGGGTCTATCATCAGAAGGGCAGCTTTCCACTTTCAGCAATTAAGCTATATCTGTTTGGATGAGTTCTACAAACTAGTGAGATTCATATTTAAATATTCTATCTGCTTATCAACCTTAATCATTTGGGATAACAACAATGTAATCATCAAAATGTTAGCTCTGTGTCGCACCCATCTTGTCTTGAACAGAAAGTAAATTACTGCTTTTTCAAAACTCTATAGCAAATTAAGTTTAGCTATTTATTTCAAGAGGGTAGTCCAAAGTTAACATGCATCTTTTTATCTACTGGCCCTGACAGATGTATTGGAACAGCCTGTTCTATATCCATATTTCAAGTAGGTGCTTTACATCTTTATTTTCTCGGCTATTCCTGACAACCTAAGGAATGTTTTTCTTTTATATACTAATATCTCTATTTATGATAAAATTATGCATGATTTTGACAGGCATTTTTTCAAAGCGTAGCTGCAATTTACATATCTATTTCTGTTTACACCGGTTTTCCCTTTATACTACATTATTTTTCATCTATTACAATTTACACAAGCTCACATCAAGATGGCAAATTGTGGTCATGATCCTGCAAATGTAATAATCATCCCCTTGGTCATCACAAGGAATTGAACCTGAAACCTCAGAGTTCAGAGCATAACCTTCTATAGTTCAAGCTTAAGGACTTTTTAAAGAAGTAAAAATAGCAGAGTTGCTTACTATGTGGATCAGGCACATAGGGTCTCATGTCATATAGACTGAATGGTGGACTTCACAGTTATGTATGTGCTTAAATTGACAGATGTGGGTAACAACTGAAGCCAGTGAAGCTACTCACATGCATATAATTAAGCATGTGCATGTTTGCAGGATGCCTAAGCAACTAAAGAGAACAAACCTGCTAATTACATTACTCAGCAAGACCCAAACTCACCTGGAGCGAAGCTCACTCCATTATATTTCCATCACCATTCTCACAGATAATACAGTTTTAAATTTTTCTTTATTTTCACATCTGATATGAGTCTCTCAGCAGTGCCACAAAGAGGCACTTCTATATGGAACATGGGCCACCTCTCTTTCTCAGATCCCAGTAACACAAGTGAATCAAGAGAAAAACAGAACTTCTGAATAAGCAATACAATAAATTATAATTGATAATCATTCCTTTAAATGATTAAAAATATAAAATGACATTAAGAATTTGTGTTTTATGGACAACAGTTAGTGGAATCATAATGATATTTGTTGTGATCCTGTTTGGCAAATAAAAATTAACTCTATCTGTGGTGGTTTTCCCAGATAGCTCCACCTGTCAGACAACATGATTCCTCAATGTTATTTTATATCTGCATTTATGTAGATATAAAATTTGTGCATCTAACTGTTAAGATTGTTATAAGTTTTACTACTAGAAAACAATTTCCATAATCTAAAATTAAATATAAAAAAGAGTGTCTGTCAGAAGGCATACCAAGTGGCTATATAGATTTAGTGTAGCTAAAGACATTTTTCATGCTTCAAAGTTTAAAATCCTGTTGTGCTGAGTACCCTTTCCTCTACTGTACCTCTTGCTGTAAGCTTTAAAACTGTTGCTAGAAAATAATGGATAGCAAATTATTTTGTTAATAGCCCTACACAGAGCAGTGACCATTTATACCAAAGTAATATAATCGTTTTTGGTATGAAGCTGCTTTGGCTCCAGTTATCTGTTTCCTCACTGATCTTGAGGGACTTAAGCAAGACATACTTGTCCTGAGCTTCAACTCATGACTGGTTTCTAAACTGCTCAAGTGCATAATACCAGACTCAAGTTGACCAGTGAGGCCACCAACCCAGTGCTAATTATCAGGACTGTTACCAGCTGTGTGGTGGATATAGTTTGGATGGGCGACATCCATCAAGATAAAAAAAACTTGTGCACCTTGCATGAAATTAGTGTCCCGCTAGCTGCCTGAAGACGGTGGTAAGTGAAAGAGAAAAGTGAAATTTCTGAAGAAGCCTCATGAGATATTCTGTCCAAGTTAAAATGCCTGAGCAGGATACTAGCATGCATAATAGTCGCAGAAAGGCATGAGCTTCAGAAGAGCTGTTGACAGAATTATTGTCTCCTTTCCTTGGAGATGCATACATTATACAGCCTGGAATCAATCACCACTCCAAAATATTGAATCACTGGAAAAGTTTCTTATAAAGCCATAGTCCTCCCCAATCCCCAAAAAATCATTGTCATTTCCATGTCCTGAACTGCTTGGTTCTCCAAAGGGTCCCGACCAATAAGTTTTCCAAAAAGAACAGATGCAAATTTATTTTTCTCTGAAAGCTGAAATACGAAAAATTACAACTTTGAAAAACTCTCTCAGGAAAATTGTAAATTTATAGGGAAGAGATTTGTATTGTATTGTTGCTGTTATGAAAAGTGGAGAATCCAAGGCAGAGAGAACAAAATAGGTAGGTTTATGGAAGCAAGCATCTTTGAGGTCTATCAAAGATACAGAAGCTTAATTTGGAAAGTTTATATTTTGAATTTATAGTTACTGTACACTTGGTGGTAAACAGCAGATGAATTAAACATTATGGTTTAACTCCAACTGAGGTATCAATATTTGGCTCCAATCTCTGCAAACTGTTGGTGACTCATTGTCTCTCTCAAGAAATTTGGGGACAGATTTTTAAAGGCATTTAAGTATTTAAAGATGCTGATAGGCACTTACTGGAATTTTCAAGAGCACTTAAGCCAGGAGAGATTTAGGTGCCAGTAGAAGCCCGTCTGTATCTATAGAAGTCTAAATATCCTTGAAAAATCGGCCTCTTTGAGCCCACTCTAACAAAACACACCAGTGTGTGCTTAATTTTAAGCAGATAAGTAGTCCCCTTCCAGTCACTGGACTTACCTCATATGCTTTGAGTTTAAGCACATGCTTTGTTCTTTTCTGGATCATGGTGTTTAAGAAGCAGGAGAGTGAAGGAATCTGCCCTTGGAAAGATATTTCAGTGCCATCCAAGATCTGTGGCAAATTATTTCCAGGATCTACCTGGCTAATATGGTGTGCACACACAAGTGAACATAAAATTCTGGTCTTTCCTTTTTGTTTGTTTTGTTTGCAAGAGGTATCAGGAGTCATGGAGAACTTCTGAAAGTGAAGTCTGCCCTGGATCTCTCTCCTCTGTCTATTTCAACTGACTCTAAAGTATGATATCCAAGGCTTTCTGTACCTTGACAGATGAAAACTACAAAAAGGATCTCTAGGTTGATTATAGGAACAAGAATCTCATTAGAGAAGGCTTTGGTGACTGCTTTGTCAGACCTCACCAAAGTGCCTGCCAGAGGAATTAAGGGGCCATTAGCTACTTAACCTGGGGTGTATGGGATGGCCAGGGAGGAGTAGTACCTCTGATGGGGGGGGACTTGTCGTACCCTTTGGGGGTAGTCCATCCGCTTTGGTCCCCACCTGTCACTCAGCTGTCACCTGTGGCTCCAAGTAGCTGCAGCATGTGCAGCGGCCACACCACGGGCAACGGCTTCAACAGGCCAGCCAAACCAGGTGAGTGTAACTGATGGGACTCAAACCCTCAGTGCATTAGGGATATGCCTTCCCTGCATGTGACGTCAGCTCTGGCGGATTGGGCGAAAGAGATCACTAAGATCCAACGGCCAAGAAGGCGGTTCTGCAATGCTTTGTGGAAAGCGAAGGACTTGACGAGGCACGAAAGACGTCAAGGCCATCCACTGCAACTAAAGAAGTTACCAGTCATGACGATTTTTTGTACCATTGGTGTTTGGCTTCTAAGGTCGAGAGAGTGGGATTGCTCCCGTGCAATGGCTCTACCACTCAGAAGCTTTCACGCACAGGTCCTGTGCAAATCATCAAACATCATCATCATCATACTACCCAAGTCCTGCGGCAATGAGGGAGGGGCAAAGCGACAGGTGGAGCTTACCACTGGGAGTTGTAGTCCCAATCCTGCACGCAGGCGGCCTGTGGATAGGTGGCCGTCCAGCTCTGTACTTGGGGCAGCAGAGTTGCCCAGCAGCATCCCAGACGTCTGAGCAGCCCTCTTCAGGACAGCACTGCTCACCCTAGTAAGGGAGGGGCCTAGAAAAGGTGGCCTAAAAATTGCCTGCCCTACAACAATTGGCCAGCAAGCCGCGGCTGGCAGTTCAACCCAATCTGCGGCCGAAACCAAAAGAAAAATTTGGGAAAACTTACCATTGGTGTATGGAATGTTCGTACCCTCATGGATCGAGAAGCTGTTGCAAGACCTGAGAGAAGGACAGCCCTCATTGCTCGAGAACTAGTCCGTTATAACATCGATATAGCGGCATTAAGTGAAACAAGATTGCCTGAGGAAGGTTTCTTGAGTGAACCAGGAGGTGGTTACACCTTCTTCTGGAAGGGTAAGACTGAGACAGAGGATAGAATACATGGAGTTGGTCTGGCAATAAAAACCTTATTGATGCATCAACTCCCAGACCTTCCAGTGGGTATCAATGCCAAATGTCATGTCACCATCATCAGTGCATATGCACCCACTTTAACATGCTCTGACAACTCAAAGGAACAATTCTATGAAGATCTCGACATACTGATCAAGGCCACACCTGTAACAGATAAACTACTCCTACTTGGAGATTTCAATGCCTGAGTCGGGACTGACAGTTAGAACTGGAAAGGAGTAATCGGGCCACATGGTGTAGGCAAAACGAACAGTAATGGACTACTTCTTTTGAGTCTTTGTTCTGAAAATGACCTGACCATTACCAACACTTTGTTCCGACAAGTGGACAAATACAAAACGACGTGGATGCACCCTAGGTCCAAACAGTGGCATCTGATAGATTATGCCATTGTTAGAAGGCGAGACATCCGAGACGTACTGATTACCAGAGTAATGCGAGCCTCAGAGTGCTGGACAGATCACAGATTAGTCAGGATGTCTCTTCAACTCTACATCGTTCCTTCTCGGCAAAAACGCCCTAAGCATGTGTGACCTGCTTTCAATATAGCCAAACTGAAGGATGCTCAATGTTTCAACAAATTCCAGAAGAGTCCAAACTGACATCCCACGGACAACTGATCGGTACTGTAACCAAAAAGTGGGACCAGTTCAAGTGACTGACACAGCGATAACATCTCTTGGACCAAAGAAAAGAACACATCAGTATTGGTTTGATGAGAACCAAGAAGAAATATGCTCAGCACTGGAAGTAAAGAGAAAAGCTTTTATCGAATGGCAGAATGACCCCTCCTCAGTCTCTAAACGAGACCATTTCATGTACCTTCAGAGCAAAACACAGAAAGACCTCCGTCAGATACAAGACAACTGGTGGGAGAGCAAAGCCAAAGAAATTGAGCACTATGCTGAGACCCACAACTTAAAGATGTTCTTTAGTGCTATTAAGACTGTCTATGGACCCTTTAAACCAAGGACCACCCCACTGCTCTCATTAGACAACACAATGCTGATTAAAGATAAAGAAGGCATCAACAAAAGATGGCGAGAACACTTTAGCAACCTTCTCAATAGACCATCAACCATGAAGAATAATGTCCTTAATGAAATTCCAAAACAACCTGCTCTGACAGATCTTGACTTTCCGCCCACTATAGAAGAGATTAAGAAAGCTGTTAGCCAGATGAGTTCAGGGAAAGCTCCTGGAAAAGATGGGATACCAGCAGAGATATACAAAGCCGCGATGCTACTATTGTCTCTCTTTTCAAGAACAAAGGCAGCAAAGCAGAATGTGGAAACTATAGAGGCATATCCCTCCTTTCTGTTGGAGGGAAGATCATCGCCCGTGTTATCTTGAACCGCCTAATAGCTAGTATTTCCGAGGCAAATCTACCTGAAAGTCAATGTGGTTTTCGACCTGGCTGGAGCACAGTTGACATGGTGTTTGCTGTCAGACAAATACAAGAGAAGTGCATTGAACAAAACATGCACCTGTATGCTGTCTTCATAGATCTGACAAAGGTGTTTGATACCGTCAACAGGGAGGACCTTTGGACCATTCTAACACGACTTTGTTGCCCAAGAAAATTTGTCCAGATTATACGCCTTTTTTGTGACAGCATGACAGGTGAAGTATTGTCTGATGGAGCCACATCAGCCCCCTTTAACATCAACAACAGTGTGAAACAAGGATGTGTTCTCGCTCCTGTCCTATTTAACCTGTTCTTTGCATGTGTCCTTAACCATGCACTGAAAGATCTGGACCAAGGTGTATACTTGAAATACCGGCACGATGGTTCACTTTTTGACTTCCGTTGCCTGAATGCAAAGACTAAGACAGTGCAGAAACTCCTTCTTGAGGCACTCTTTGCTGATGATTGTGCCCTCATGGCTCACACTGAAAATGATCTTCAGCACATTGTCAACAAGTTTGCTGAGGCCTCGCAACTTTTCGGACTATCAGCCTCGGAAAGACAGAAGTTCTCCATCAACCTGCACCCGGATCAAATGCTTCTGGGCCGAGTAGCTCCATCGACGGCACTCAGCTGAAAGTAGTGGAGAACTTTAAATATCTGGGTAGTGATGGTTCACTGGATAATGAGATCAATGCACGAATATCCAAAGCAAGCCAGGCACTTGGCTGTCTGCGTGTCAAAGTTTTAAATCACCACAACATCCGGATGTCTACAAAACTGCTTGTGTACAGAGCTATTGTCCTTTCATCTCTTTTGTACGGGTGCGAAACATGGACACTATATAGGCGTCACATCAAGCAGCTCGAAGCATTTCACATGCGCTGCCTCCGCAACATCATGAAGATCCGCTGGCAAGACAAAGTGCCCAATCTCGAGGTCCTTGAGAGCGCCCAGATGACAAGCATCGAAATGATGATCATGAAGTCACAGCTATGTTGGACCGGTCATGTCAGCCGCATGGATGCCAACAGAATACCCCGCCAGCTTCTGAATGGTGAGCTCTCCCAGGGCATCCGGCATATAGGTCGTCCACGGAAACGTTACAAGGACACCATCAAAGCCAATCTGCACTACAGCAGTATCAAACCTAGGGACCCTGAGGACGCCGCCAGTGACAGAACACAGTGGCGTGCAACAGTCAGAAATACCTGCATCGCCTTTGAGGAAGACCGCTGCTGGCGTCTACAAGAGGCACGCGAACGACGTCACAGAGCATCAGCAGCGCACAATCCACTGACCGCGAACTTCCCATGTACCATCTGCAGCAAAATGTGCACCTCTAGAATTGGCTTGTACAGTCACCAGAGGGCACACCATAAGACCAACAACTGATGATCTGCACAGATTTATCATCATCGGATTCGATGGACTACCAAGAAGAAAGAAGCAGCAGCAGCTACTTAACCTGACTATCAACTACCAGAATCATAAATAAGTTAATTATTCCTTCTCCATGGGCAGATAGACAGAAAACTCAGTGGATGCTCCAAGATATTCAGAGAAATTCTACAGATTTCAGGGTGTTCACACAGATGAGCATTAGGATTGCCAACTTTCTGCTCGCAGAACACCCTTGCCCCACCCCCTGCCTCATCTCTTCTCCAAGACCCTGTCCCCACTCACTCCATCCCCCCTCCTTCAGTTGCTCCCTCTCCCCCACCCTCGCTCATTTTCACTGGGCTGGGGTAGGGGGTTGCGGTGCGGGAGGAGGAGCAGGAGCGGCCAGAAGGCTCCGCTCCCACAGCTCCTATTGGCCATGGTTCCTGGCCAATGGGAGTTATGGAGTTGGCACTCAGGACAGTGCCTGCACCGCAGGCAGGTGCAGTGTGTGGAGCACCCCTGGCCGCCTCTGCATCTAGGAGCCAGAGGGACAGGCTGGCCACTTCTGGGAGCCATGTGGAGCCAGCCACTGTGGCCAATCAGACTTTTAGCAGCCCGGTCAGCACAGCTGCCAGGGTCCCTTTTCGACCAGGTGTTCCTAATGAGCGGATCATCTCTCTGCCCTTTGCCCAGAGTTACCTCATTTCTCACAGCAGCATGGCTTTCATAACAGCTTCCCCCACATAGGTCAAACCCCTTTAAAAGAAAACTGTTAAAGCAGAATGGGAATAGCAGCAACCAGGTCATTATTAAATCCGATGGGTATTTCCCTGCTAGTCTGCCAGAGGTTGCTGAGTCCATGTGTCCGCAGCTTAATTCCCCCATCTACCCTGTCATGTCCATTTAACAGGAGAAAGCTGAGCAAACATTGTTCATAAGATACCCTTTAGTGGGGTCAGAGAGAAGAAAGGATGATGCAATTAGGCCCCCAAACTCCTCCCTCAAACAAATTTTGGGCAACTATTATTGGTTTTCTGATAGTTTTATCCCTTCTAAAAATAAAATTAGAAAGAGTGCCCCCACCCTTTATTAGCAAATGAACAAACATTCTACAAAATATTCCTGAGGCAATATTTTTTATCAGATTATTTAGGTTGTTGTACAAATTGTTAGTAGGCTTATTCATCCCATATGAATGTTGTGCAGAGTGCTGGCATTATGGTCCTTTCTGTTCATCTAAATACACATTGGCTACTTATAAATTAAACAACTTTTTTTTTAAAGACGTACAGAAGTTCATATGTGATCACAAGAAAGACAGTAAATATTCAACATGGTACCTAATCATGAGAAACCTCTTGGAGGCTAACAATTTAAAATATATTACAGATACAAAAGCTAAACAATGATGTTTGGTTCTAAGAGTTTCCTGACCCCTGTTTGTTTCTCTCATGTTTATCTTACAATGGCCTGCAGAGTATAGACACTGCACACCCAGCTAGCACTGGTATAGATAGCAGTGTACTGAGTCAGTGCTTAGGTGAGTAGAGTAGAGTGTCCGACAGGCCTAAATCCTAGGGCATAGGATTCAGGATAGGATAGGTCTACGCACCCAAGTGGTGCCTTCCCACATTTACAATGTTATTTTTAGCAGTGTATTGGCCTGCTGCCGGTGCCTTTCCCTACCACAGTGAAAGACGCCGGCAGCAGGAGGCAGCAGGGAAAGTCTCTGGCAGCTGCCTGTGAGGAGCTGCCAGAGCCTTTCCCTGCTACCCCCTAACCTCCTACTGGAGCCTTTCACTGCTGCCTGTAGCTACACAACTTGCCTTTCACCGCAGCGCCTAGCTGCATGTTTCCTACACTCTGACACAAACATAGGCAGGAGTAAACAAGGAGAGGTCATACAACTGTTTTCTGTTTCTTTTGAAGCTCAGAATAAACAATAACTTTATTATAAAAGCTGGCATATGGTTAAATCTATTCTCTTGTCGCCAGTCTGCTAATTCTGGCTGGATCTGGTAGAACACTATTGCAACTAATGATTCAAAAGTAGTTTGTCTGCTCTTTTTTCTGTATAAGAATATAGTGTGCTCAAGATATGCATAAATGCTGAACATTTTTGAACAAGCTAGAGAAAGCCTATATTGTAGTGTCCACGCATGCTGTTAATTTAACCCCCTCCCCCAGCCCCGATGTTGCCAGTGTTCATCAATGCCCAAGGCCACTCTTTCTGAAGGCAGACACATTCTTTTCAGTAGTACAGCAAGGCATATTTCATACGTTTATATAGCCATGTAATATGCTTTCTTGATAGAGGTACAGCATGTCATGTCTTCAGGCAAAAAGCAAGTAGTTAAACAGCCAAGAGGTTAAGTTTTTAGCAAAACTAACAGAATGGTCACTGTCTGTTTCAACACTGCTGATTTCATCAATAAAATAAGCACTGTGGGAATATTAGTTTCTACCAAGCACCTTCAACAAAACAAATCAGGATTCATTTGAGCCATAGTACTGCCAATAAGTTCAAAGAATACAAGAGAAAAAATACATCTGAACATAAAACGATCAGTGTTCACGTTTCACTTTCCTCAGAAAAAGACTAGTATGGTTTTAATGTACATCATACACCATGAAAGCCTGACTGCAGACTTTCATAAACAGTATCACATATAACTCATAAATCCAAGAGATGGTGTCTTCAAAACAAGTCTCAAGGTGAAATTCAACACTAGAGAAAAATGTTTTTTTCTGTAGAATTGTTAGGTGGGAGGGATTTTCTGGGGTCTCATGAGGCCAAATATATTGCTGGTGTAACTCCAGTCAAGTCAGAGTTACACAAGAAAAAATACGATGCTCAAAGTCTTCCACAGAATCCAAAAAAATCTCCAATCACACTTGAATTCAGAAAAATCCCACAAGTACCATCATCACTACCAGTGGAAGAATCTATTTCTTTAAGCAGAATTAATGAAAAAAGACTCATGAAATAAATTAGCTGACCCTTTCACATGTGTAAAAGTATTCAGTTCTCAGTATAGCTGAAGAGTATGTGCTTCCCTGCCATTTTGGCAAAAAAAATTATTGGGAAGTTATAGGTGTGTGTGAGGGAGCAGATGGACTGCAGGGAACTAGCTAACAGATCTTATAGATTTCCAAGCCAAGAGCTGCAGTGCTCTTATGTAAAACAAATATCTAAGGGCTTCAAAGTCCATGAAAAAGCATGGACCATTTAAAATACATTTTTCCCCAAAATGTAGTTTGAGATCCTAGAATCACCTTCATGTGCCAGTTAAATACAAAAATCATATGTGCATTTCCTCATCACTGTTCAGTAATCTGAAAAGCATAGTGCCAGACACATTTAGTGCTAATCAATTTCTGTGGTAACTAGAATTTTAAACAAATTAGAACAAACTTAACACACAAAAGGCCTCTGATTTGCCTGAAGAGTGCAGGATTACATTGCTAGTTGTATCATAAGCACTGCACACAAAGCATAACTCGATCAATATCCACAGACAGATGTCATGTTTATGCCCATGAAAGATCCAAAACCGAGGCACTTCCTCCATTTCAAAGGTGACAAATATACATATATATTATAGTAAATGTAGCACATTTTCTCAAGTTCACCTTGAATGGCCATAATTTAGAAAAAATAGTCATAGTTTGAATAGCTGAATCTCCATACTACAAAATAAAATTAAGTAATCTAATTTTAATTAATAGAGATTACCCATAATTATTTACTACTTTTAAATTCACATTCTAATGATATATCAGAGAATAATATTTTAGTACTGCTTCTTTAAAATGGAAGATATAAATATATTTAAAATATATTTAAAGTTTTCTTTTAGTCAAGTACTCTACTACAGTATAATCAAATCAACTCAGTAAATATACTGATGTTTACAGCTACTAAAAAAAATCTAAATAAGAGTGGCTATTCTAAAGACAATTTCCTTACAAAATCAATATTCATTTTTCTGACTCTACAATATGCACATATTTAAGGGAATGTATGGTTTTCACACACATACACACACACACACATATCCATTTAACCATTTTCCAAAAAAAAGTATCTGTAAAAGTACTTGGATTTCAATATAACAGATGAGAGAGCCTTTATTATTTGTGTAAGAAAAACACCACAGTATTACTTGATATACAATATTATACAGAATTGATTTAAAACAAGATGTGATCTACTGCAAGTCACTAGAGCATGTTACACTTCACAAAGGTAAGTCAAAAACATTCTTACCTTATTGTACCCAAACAGCAAAGTTTCTCCAGTTTTCAGCTTGCAACTATCTAGCATAGTGGAAGAGGAGAGAACAGAACATCTTTTGCTTTACAAAGGTACCTGCACATCCACAACTAGCCCTTCTGAGATGACAACAGCTAAGCAATACTGTTCACCTCCAGCTGGCAGCAACAGCCTCTTTGCAAATACCACTTGCTTGCTTCTATGAACTGCAGCTACTCAGAATGAAAGTAAGGGGAAAATGTGATCTGTGAATACTGTTGCTTCATAGTTGAGTCATATCCTTTGAAGCTATCTCCCCACCTCAAAAGACATTAAGAACTGCCTTTTCCTCCAACTCTAAATGCTGAATACAGAGTGTACAGAAAATGAGGAGGGCGTACGGGTTTTATATATACATAAAAATAAACATGATCCAAACATTTACCTGTTAAAACATTCATTTTACTATTTAGCATGTTTCCCACACAGAATTCATGTGTGTGATCACATATACCATAGAAATAATCTGACATAGCAAAGAATCTGTAGAAAAAAAGATATGTACTATAATGGTGACCAGACGTGGTTACAAGCTTGCCAATGTGAATAGTTCCAGTCCAGTATAAAAAGGTAGAAGTCAAAGACGCTAAAACTGTTAATGAAAACTAAGTACTTTTAAAAGTGCCTTTTTAAAAATATCCCAGACTGTAAACATATATTTTTCCTTAATATATCTTGAACTGCATTGTCATCATCTCGTGACAGTAAAACAGTTGTCTCCTCTGAGTCAGAGCTATTTATTTTTTCAACTTTGTCAACATTTCTACACTTGTTATATACAGCGCTGTTGTAGCTGTGTTGGTCTTAGGATATGAGAAATAAAGTGGTGAGGTTCAGTAAAAGATATCACCTCACCCACCTTGCCTCTCTAATATTCTACATTAAAGTAATTTCAGAATTAAAAAGTTAACATTGAAAACAAATTAAAATACCATCTAGAAGATTAACAACATAAATGAAATCTTTCTACCAAAGAGAAAAAAGATAGATTTCATGCTGAGTATGGGGGCATACAAGGGTGGAAAAGAAGGGGTTGGGGAAAAATCCTGAAGGAAAAGAAAGAACGCAAACATGGATTTTTGGTTGAATATGATGCCATATAGTCACATTAACACAAGCATTCCACTGCTGGATATCATTATCTGCACATCCCTAAGAGCCTGTCCAGTTTTTTATACTATTGGTAGAATATTTCATTGATTTCTTTAATCTACGCTCTGGAAAGAATATACTTTTGTTTCAGTTTAGTTTGGTGGGTGAGGAAGTGTTTTGTTTTTGTTTTATTAAAACAGGTCATTTATGATTTACCATTTGGTTTACATTTATCTTTTAAACAAAATGCAAATTGTGTGTTTGTATCTTAGTGTACTGCCTAGAGAGAACACTGTATCAAATAATTTAGACTCTTAAAATTTATTGCTATCCTTATTTTGCTGAGGGGAAACTGCAGCACATAAAACAACACTGTGAAACTTACAGTATGAGTGTGACCATACTTGCATGCAGAGGAAGTGGAGGAAAGAGAAATGCCTTTTACTTTAAAGTATTTCCATTATGTGTATTACCCCCTTATTGATAAAGAGCCTGATTCTCCACTTGTTTACACTTGTCTAAATGAGGAGTGACTCCACTGAAGTTGATGAATCTGAACGGATGTAAAGTGCAAGGAGAATCAGGCTCAATAAATGTGAAGTCCTTGCTTTTTTACTTGCTTGGCATAATTCTTGAGTGAGCTCATACAAGATATTTGGATCTGAAAGCCCAATGACCACAGGTAAAATGTAAAATATTATTTCTTCTGCAATATGGATATGCAGAAAATTTGTAACATTTATTTTAGACTCTGGCCAAAAATAAAAACACCATTCTGGCTCTGGAATCCCGCAGCACATCTTATGTCCCAATCTCAATAGTGAAAGAAATACCACACTAATTTCTCAGTTAATTAAGCATAAGTAGTGACATTCAAAAACGAGTTAATTTTATAAATTGCATCTTTTATTCCTCAAGTCACAAGCAGCACAAAAAACAACTAAACTACTTTAAACTTTTAGTTTTCCAGCTCTCAAGTTCATCTCCCTGAAAACTCATTGATAGTCAAGGGACATCCATGATAATTTTAAATAGACAGTCTAACAAAACAATTTCTCTTCTGCTCTTCCACTACAGCTAGCACGAGATCAGTGGAATAGCCAACTGCCTAAGGCAAAAGAATATTTGGTATCACACCCTAAAGCATCCAACTTCTGCAATTATGAAAAGCTTTTCCACCACTCAAATCACTCCATCTTTTTCTCACTTAGTTTTGTCTTATCACTCCAGGAAGAAGGAAAGAAGAATAAAATATCCCTCCAGCATTAACTTCATGTCAAGGTGGATTTTAAACTTGGTCTTCCAGTTCTGACTGTGAGGCGTGCACATTTTCCAATTTGCCTAAGGGAGCAAAAGTTCTAAAGACATTCCTATATCTGAGACTGCTTTAGGGCATAAGTCAGTCATCATCTTGGCAGATAAAAGTGAGAGTTTCCCTTCCACCAACCATGCTACAATGTTACTTCCTCAGAAGCATCTTGTACTGACCATTGCTGGAGACAAGATACCAGATTAAATGTATCAGCCTGATGGCAATTAATTCCTACCATGTGTTCCTAGGAACTTTAAAAATGAACACACACCAAACAACACGGGAAAGATACTACATCACTGTTGATTTTGGATGCAAGAATTCCTCTTGCAGGTAAAAATGCATTTTTCTAAACCCCTCATCAATACTTCACTAACAGAATCTGTATAACAATTTCTAACAATACAAACAACAACTCTACAATCTTACATTGAATTTCACATCTGCCAAAACAAGACTAGTAACTCTAGTAGCCAAATATATATATATAATGTGTGTAATTTTTAAGTCTCACCATGGCCTCATTATTTTCCACCCAACAAGATGACAAGGCTGACACCCTCTCCCGCCCCCAACTCCCACTCCCCTGGACATTAGTCCTCTCTACCTCAAGGGCTTTTGAGATACGTTGTCTGATACACCTGACAAAGGTAGTCACCAATAAAATTTTCTTAGGACCTACCTAAACAACTAGTCAAACAGATGAAGCACTTGAGTATTTGACAGATAGAACTAAAAGGAAGCACCCGAAGACACAATGAACATCCAACAAGAACTGTCTTCTTCTGGGTTAGAATATAGACACATTTGGTAAGAAGAGAACTTTACTGCTGTCTCCCTTTGCAGACTGTCCCATTAGAGTAATGTATGGAGTTTTGGGTAGTTGAAGGGCCCTCAGCTAAAAATATGGAAACACTGGAAGTAGGAGGAAGTCATCTAAACCAAATTTCAATAACCCAGATCAACCTGTACATTGCAAGCTTAGACTCATGTTCTTCTAGGCTCATCAAATGCTCATCAAACCAGGTGACCCAGTAATACCACAGTAGTCCCTTGACGTGGCTGTACATAGTTTCTGTATGTAGCATAGATTAGGTCTTACCCAGGTTTCCTCACCAGGCTAAAGCCTTAGACATGTCCCCGGAAGAACCCAATGAAAGTTCTGTAACCAAGTCAGAAGACAATTTGATTATAACCAGGTCCCCTGACTCGGTCATACTATAAATGGGGGTCTCTATTTCCAGAAAAAAAAAACAGTGAGGAGAAAGAGCATGTGCACTGCACTTCTCCAGAAAACAAGAGCTCTCTTGCATGCCTGGATCAGCTGAAGTAGACTGAACTCTTCATGCAGAAAGTTTGGGGAAATATTTCCCTTTGGGCAGGCCCTTTTGTCTACTAGCATATAAAAGCAATTTAGACTAATTCACTAGAAGCACTGACTGGCATGGAATAGGACATTTGCCCTCACTGGCAGGAGATTTCTCTCCCCATTGACAGAAACTGCAGGAATGATTCCACAGATGCAGGTGAGGACTGGGACTCAGGACCTCTGGGTTCAGTTTCTATTCATTCTACTGTGTGATTTTGGGCATGCCACTTAATCCCTATGTGTCTCAGGTATCCATCTATAAATGGAGAATAATAATAATACTCCTCTACCTCATAAGGATGTCATGAGCATAAATTCATTTTTTGTGATGCACGCAGATACTACTGTGATGGGACCAACATAAGTATCTACATAGACAAGATTTACTTTTGGTCCCTCTATTTATATACGATATAGCCAAAACGTTGCCGAACATGACTAGAGCTCACAGGTGCGATCAGTTCATCTTAAGTACCAAAACACTCCTCTTACTATTCTCACCTCAAAGAATTTTACAGAGAATCTTTCTATACTTGAGAGTAGAAAACAAGTACTGGATGAAAACTACAATATAGAGGGAGGAAAGCAGTCTGAAGATATAAAAAATTGGAGCAATACCATTTACTACTGTTGCCTGCTACTCAAAACTCTAAGACAAGAAAACACATCTCTTCTAGTTTGCTAGATACTGAGGGTATGTCTACACAACGAAATTAGGTCGATTTTATAGAAGACTATTTTTAGAAATGGATTTTATACAGTCGATTGCGTATGTCCACACTAAGCACATTAAGTCGACGGAGTTTGTCCTCACTACCATCGATTTACGGAGCGGTGCACAGTTGGTAGTTATCCCACAGTTCCCGCAGTCTCCGCTGCCCATTGGAATTCTGGTTAAGCTCCCAATGCCTGATGGAGCAAAAACATTGTCGCGGGTGGTTTTGGTTACATGTTGTCAGCCGCCCCTCCCTCCGTGAAAGCAACAGCAGACAATCGTTTCGCGCCAGACACCAGGGCAATTAGAAGAGCACAGCAAGGCATGCTGCGCATCAGAGAGGCTTTGAAAACCAGTTTCATGACTGGTCAGGCTTCGGTGTGACAGTTGTGTGTGTTTCTCCTTGATACAAACCCATCCCCTTTGTTGATTTTAATTCCCTGTGAGCCAACCACCCTCCCCACTTCGAAATAAAGTAACTATTGTTTTGAAACCATGCATTCTTTCTTTCTTAATTAAAAAAAATGAGAACGGACAAGGTAGCCCAGGTGGGGTAGGGGTGGAGGGAAGGACAAGGCCACATTGCTTATTGGAGCCACAATAAAAATCAAACTCTTTGAATGACAGCCTTCTGTTGCTTGGGCCATTCCTCTGGAGTGGAGTGGCTGGGTGCCCGGAGCATCTCCCACCCTCCCCTCGCATTCTTGGGCATCTGGGTGAGGCGGCTATGGAACTTGGGGAGGAGGGCATGCATACAGTGGAAGCAGCATGGGTCTGTGCTCTTGTTGGCTTTCCTGCAGCTCCAACAGACGCTTCATCATGTCCATTTGCCCCCCCCCCCCCCATTAGCCTCAGCATCACGTCCTGCCTCTGCTCTTCACACTCACTTAATTCTTTCCTGGCCTCTGCCACTGAATGCCTCCATGCATTAAGCTGTGCCATACCAGTGCAGGAGGACTGCATGAGCTCAGAAAACGTGTCATCGCAAGTGCGTTTTTTTCCACCTTTTAATCTGCGATAACCTCAGGGATGGAGATGATGGGGGAGCGTAGAAACATTCTACGCTCTACGATTCTGCGGGGGACTGCATGGTCACCTGTGCTGCTGAGTTTGCCACGCTTACCAATCAGGAAATGAAATTCAAAAGTTCTCGGGGCTTTTCCTGTCTACCTGGCTAGTGCATCGGAGTTCAAAGTGCTGTTCAAAGCGGTCACAATGGAGCACTCTGGGATAGCTCCCGGAGGCCAATACCATCAATTTGCGTCCGCACTACCCCAAATTCGACCCAGCAAACTCGATTTTAGCACTACTCCCCTCACCGGGGCGGAGTACAGAAGTCGATTTTAAAAGACCTTTAGGTCGATGGAACGGGGTTGGTTGTGTGGACACATTCATTTTTAAATCGACCTAACACGGCTAAATTCAACCTAACCCCGTAGTGTAGACCAGGCCTAAGAGACAGATCCCCACTTACAGACAAGATGCACACAGCACAATTTTGGGTAATATAATTTTCAAAGATGGCTTAAAAAGTAGCTTAAGAGCCTCTGAACCACCAGAGGTCGATCATAAGAGCTCTTGCACTGAAGTGATCCTCCTTGAGTCAGCTAACATCAGTTTTAGGCCCAGTTTACAATGACAGTGTGGCACAAAATGATCACGCTACATTGAAAAATATGGTCCAAACAGCTCAGAAAATTGTTTAACAAAGCTTAACTTTTCCTGGTGAATACAATAGCACTGAAGTTTAGGGTCTAATTTAGTAAACTGCATCTTAGAAACAGTATGAATTTTAAAATGAGAAATGACTATAGACTGGTATTGCAGATTTGAGGAGAGCATCTCTTCAGTGCACTGAACTTTCATATTAAAGCTATCTTTCTTAGCAACATGATGTGGTACAATATTGGCAAAACAATATTTTTAAAACATTTAACAAAATAAAAGTATTTTGACTCATGAAAAGCATACTGTAGAGACATGAATGAAAAATTGTTTAGTTTTTTTCTTTAGTAACCACATTATTCAACTTTTGCTCTGTGACTCCCTATCATTTTAATGGGGCAGTATTCAAATAGAATAATGTGGGAAGTCATATTATGTTCCATATATTTCTCATTTTTAGAATGTGCCTATCTTCTTGGTATCTAAAGACAGATGTAGTTACTCTATGTTTTTGTATTTAAAGCTTTTTTCAATATTTATTTTAAATCCTATATATGGTGTATAAAATATTTGAAATATTACCCTGCAAGCTAAGTCATATCCCCAACGTTTAAAAAGTAATAATTCCCATGAGACAGCAAACAGATAAAGGATATAATATAGCAAATTGTTTTTTAAATGTACAATTCACTACATGTACATATTTAGACCAAAACAGATTGCGCACTAAAGTACATATTTGTGTATTTCAGATTATTTTGCTTTTGAAATCAGCATTTAAGCCAATAAGAATCTTCAGTCAGAGTTAAAGGCATAAATAAGCAATCAACTTTGCTTCATTCAAGCAAATAGATTAGAGAGTTTAGTAAATCACTGTAGTAACAGTGTTATCTTAACCTGAGAGAGTAGAATAACTTCCTTGAGCTAAGCAGGTAGAGGAGCATGGTTCTGTTTGCCTTGAGAAAAGTTTACAGCTTCCTTTGAGCATCAGTTTTTCCAGGACTTACTGTGCCATTCATAAAGAAAACCTAAGTGGTCTGCAGGACTGTTGTAACCTCACATCCCAATTTCCCCATAAATGAACCACTGTCATAAGCAAATTCTGCGGCTGCTAGTGCAGGTATATAGAAAGAAAATATTTCTCAGGCCAAGGAAAGGAAAAGAGTGAGTAACCAAAACACAAACAATTTAAAACCCACATCAATATACAGTTGACAGTGTATTTGTGTAATGCAATAAGAATCAAACTAAATGGGTAGTCTGTGTGGTTTTAAACTTGAAAAGGAGTTACCCTTTTGGGCTTCCTTTCCTCAATTTGTTCAAAGTTATTTTCCTTCAGTTGATAATACTTGTATCTGAAAACACACTTGAAGACTCACTTCTTTATAGCAAAAATATGGAGATTACAGAGTTGGTGTCCTGGTAGCAGAAGAATAATTGTAAGTTATAGGTCTAATTTTCCAGAGGTGCTGAGCACTAACAACTCCAACTAATCAATGGAAAATGTAGGTGATCAGCACTTCTGAAAATTAGGCCCTGTTTGTTCAGGCTCCATCAATGTGATTTCTTGGAACAAACATGGAGTGAATGCTGATGGAGTAAATGATTACTTCTACAACCAAACAAAATTCTCCTCAGTGAGTTGAGTCCAAATAAAATTTGCCTCAACCTACTCTCTCCCTTTATTTCCTCCTTCACTCACCCTCAGAATACTAGTAACCACAGACATTTACAATGCTTTATGACTGAGCTATAGATCAGGTAACTATAAGGATCTATACCTAAACTGCTAAATGAGAAAATAATAAAACTATCTTGTAACTCTTAAAAAAAAAAAACTGTGAGACTACACCCAATATTCTTCATAGAAATATTATAGGATATGATTATGGCATAATTATGATGTATTTCATGCAAGATAGATGATGCGAGATATCACTGAAAAGGTTATGATCTATTGAATATGATTATCCTATCTATATGCATGTATCATTTTGGTATCTGAAGTTAGGAATGTTGTCTATGCATCTATTACAAATGTGTTTACACCTGGGGAACGCCCACTAGGCAGAATGCAATCAGTCTAGATGGCTGGCTGGGAAGGGCCTCTAGAGAAAACAATAGGCCTTAGAAGAAGTTTATCTCCCACCGGGAAGCCTTCCTGAGGATGCTACAAACAGCCTCCAAATCATGGCTGCTGTGAACTTACAGGTGTCATGTGACCAAGTCACCTGGTACTAGACACCATCTTGGAATACCAGTGTTTTTCCACTGACCAGGTATAGGAACCAAGCTTGGAGACAAAGGGTTCCCACCATATGCCAAAGCTATTTAGGCAGGGGAGTGACATCATCATAGTTCTTCACTAACTCCCCACCCAAAGATGACTCTTGGAAACACCTGAGGAACAAGGATTGAACTGGGGGGGGAGGGCTGGACCCATGCTAGAGGGATTTCTAGCCTGTGAAAAGAATACCTAGGGTTTTAAGTTGCAAGCAAGGGCAGCTGCCCCCTTAAGAATCTCTGCAACGGCTTAAATCGTCATTTTGGTGAGACCTTGCTACTTAGACCTAATTTATTTAATATATTAAGCTGTGATTGCGTTTTTGTTTATTTGCTAGGTAATCTTCTTTGAGCTGTTCGCTATCCCTTATAATCACTTTATATCTATCTTTTGTAGTTAATAAGCTTATTTTTGCTTTGTCTAAAACCAGTGTGTGGGAGTCATAATTTGGGTAAGAAAGCAGTGTATATTCCTCTCCACATTGAGAGAGGGGGCGAATTTCATGATCTTACACTGTACAGTTCTCCGTGCAGCGCAAGATGGTATAATTTTGGGTTTACCCTACCGGGGGGGGGGAGGAGGGGAGTGCACTTGAGTAACTGGGCAGTTCCTTAGCAGAGCTGATCTCAGCATCTGTATGTTGCTGCAGCTGGTTGTGTCCCTACCTGTATGTGTGCTGGAGGGGACTTGAGGGTTGTCAGAGCAGTACAGTGTAAATGGAGCCCAGGTTGGTGGGTCAGGCGGGCTCAGTGGTACTCCAGTTCCAGGTGGCACCCCAGGGGGAACCCGTCACAAACATATTAGCCAAACTGCTACAATAAACTTCCACGTGCCTTACATAATGCCATGCAGTATTTCTCTTTACCTAGAATGGGGACAGCGCATACTTCATCTACATTGCTCCGTACATGTGTCTATCCCTAATCTACAGGAGCCATTTTTATAGATACTAAATACAACCTCCATACTCATTAACTTCTTGAGCTTTCTGTTGAAACTTCCAATAAAAAGGTCAATTGTAATAGTATTTTTTGGTGAAATAGATACTCTCATGAAGAATCTGAAGCCACCAAAACACATTCCAAGTAGATGCTGGGCAGCCAGAAGTAAGTAAGTAAGTAAGTAAGTAATGTTCAATCACTACCAACATGGGGAAAATTGAAAGTGGTAATTTACTGTACAAGTGAAAGGCTTTCTATCCTATGATCAATCCGCCTTGCCATCCAGCCTCCTGTAAACATACTTCTCACATCAGGCTGCTAAACATTAGAAAAGTCCTTTTAAAGATTCAAAGGATGAGAGTCTCTCCCCTAGATAGCACAGAGGGATCAGTGCAGAGGGGCCAGAAACAGCATAGATGAGCTACAAAAGCCCTGTATCTGGCTGGAGAATTCTGCTGGCATGGGAACTGAGGAAGACAACCACAGGCTGTATTCCAAGAAGCTCCCTGTAAGCCCGATGCCTGAGGACATGCTGGGTTGTGGCTAGGGGTCAGAGGGAAATGTTAATGGCAGGGCAGGAGCATGCAGTGCTGAGAAGGCTCTGGGGAGTACTGTAAGCCCATAGGGCAGTCCACGGAGGCTGCCATAACCTAGGCACTCCTGCCATCCTCCCCACCCCCCACATTATCTAAATTACACCAGTGGCCACTTCAGCCTCCTGATCAGCCCAGAATCAGGAAGGAACAAGGGTGGCTTCAAGTTACCTCAGCTCTCTTCGGCCCCCCCACCTGGCCCACAAATTCTGTGTTGTGTCTCAAGGAAGTGCAGCACAGAAACTCAACCAATTTTTTTTGGCCTTCCTGGAAGAATTTTAGAAGGAAGTATGTTTAGAGTTAAATTAGAAATTAACCTACTCTGCTGGAGTACATGGAAGAAGGTACGCCATACAGCAGACCATTAAAGTGGAGAACATTAAGTGGAGATCATGGATAGAATAGCTTCTGCGTCACTTGTATATGAGGAATCACTTTCAAATAGGTCAGCACAAGGACAGTGTTGGGGCAGGCCTTGGGAGCGACTACTCAATCCATGGTTATGTAGAGGAAAGTAGAAGTTCAGTAACAATAACCAAGGGGCTACAATACTTGCTTCAGGAAGGGCTCTAAAACTGTCCTTCCTCTGCCAGCATGCTTGCGGTGGAGCCTACCTTCTCCAACTCTTCCATCAGCCCACTTATCTATAAGAAATAAGCCTATGAACTGGTTAACTTGACTATAATTCCTGTGAAGCTGAGCTGAATATTTTAAATATTTTCAGTATACCTCCACTGTCAATTACTGTACTATATAATAAATCTGAATATACAGGAAACTCTTCAAAAGGTAAGGCTGTTTTATTTACAGTGCTAACACCAAATAAGATTTATCCTAGGTACCTGATTCTCTGTGAAACATTCCCTACATATTTTGGAAAAAACAAATTATATATATAAATAATTATAAATTATAACTATATAATATTTAGAACTATATATATTTTTTTCTTTTTTAAGATATATATATATATATTCACACTAGTTCTGCTCACCTACTACACTTCTAGAGCAAAAGCCTCTTACAAAATTGAATGAGAGTTCTAGAATCCACTTGCACTTTGCTAATTTGAGGATATACTTTCACATCCTAGACACAGGGAACACCAAAGTGGAAATGGTACTGATGCCATACTATAGGGCTCCTAGGTGCTCTGCGAATATAAATAAATACAACAAAACACTAGAATAATACATTTTGCAAACAGAAGAAAAGTATATTTTTCTACAATAAAAGTAAACATACCAGTAGTTACACTGGAAATACCAAATCTTTCAAATTCTTCTCCATGTTTAAAGTATAAAATTTTTAGTTCAACTCCATGCAGGTGACTAGCATCCAATACGAGAACATAAAAAGAATGTCATCTGTTTATTCTACACCCTTCCAACTGGTAAATGCTCTTAGGTTAAGAAGATGCATAGTTTGCTGCTGTTAAAACACCCACTTATTATTAATGATTTGCTTTTCACAACAAGATCAATTCAGAAAGTACAGGCAGCTTGAAATGGGAAAAGTGAAGCTTTAGTACAACCTCTGATTACAGAGGCTTTCAAAATGCGGAGTCATTTAAAATGCAGTTGAAAGAGCAGCACTTGTAATTTTTGGAGAAAAATATCCAAGCACACAGTTCATTTAGATTACTGAAATAATCTAATTGGAAAAGTTACTTTCACTTCTCCTCTCCCTTCAAAAACCTGAATTTGTAATATTTAAGTATTTGCAAATACTTCAGTTTCCAAATTATCTGCATTTAAAATTACAACAGCAAGGCCTTTATACTTCATTTTAACTGAAAAGGTTTAAAAAAACCAAAAAGACAGCTCTATTTTGTGATCCTATTATTGGAAACTCATCCTCTTCAGTCACTGCAATGTACTGTGTTCTTTTTCTAAAACAGATGCTAAGCATAGCCCATAAGGTAATGATGAATAACTTTAGGAATTTTTCTAGAAGGTTATTTTTCAGAACTATAATACAGAGTCTATGGAAAACATACATTAAAAGAAGAAAAGTCAATAGATGTTCCCTGTTAATTATATGATTATAAATTATCTGTGTCTTAAAATTTTATCTTCTAAGCCTGTGTACAAAAACTGTTTGTGAGATATAACACCACCTTTTATAATGGAAACTTTAAATTTCTCTAGTCAAATGCCTTAAAGTCCACCTGGAAAAAGAATAGTGATGTGTTTACAACACACTTCAATACAGGGCCTAACCCACTTGGAAAGCCATTGGGATGTGAATTCTTGACCTCTGTCTCTTATGCGAGGAAAGGAGTAAACAGTTTAATTGATTGGATAGGTTAAAAGAATCTAGGCAAACAGAAATCTAACACTTTCCTAGCATACAAGCTGTGAAGCTTCACTTCTCCTGAGTGAACGTGAGACCTAGGGGAAAATATTAGCAAGTTTATGGACTGATTGAGATGGAATTCCTTTGCTACTTACCTTGGGAAGAAATTTTAGGTGTGGATGAAGGACCACTATCTTTGTGAAAGATTATAAAAGAAGCCATGAGGGCATGTAGCTTGCTCAGACTTCCAGTGGATGTACAGTAGAACTTCAGAGTTATAAACACCAGAGTTACAAACTGACCAATCAGCCACACTCCTCATTTGGAACCAGAAGTATGCAATCAGGCAGCAGCAGAGCTTCCTGCCAGGAGATTCCACTGCTGTAGTCTGGAGACCAACAGCTCTGCCTTACTCTTGGGTAGTTCCAAATCCCTGACAAGGTCATTCAGTTCACCTTGGGTTATGAGTTGTGCTTCAGAGGAGGAGGATGGGAGAAAATGTGGGTCCTGTGACATTGATGGTTCAGGACCAGAAGTTTCATCCTCTTCCTCTTCCTCGTCTGACTCAAGTGAGAATGATTCTGGTGCATCAGGAACCGGCAGTCCTTCTCCGTGGGATACTGGGCGTATAGCTGATGGAATGTTTGGATAATGCACAGTTCATACTGCGCTTTTGTGATGCAAAAGTCACTTCACCACAAACAGAGCAGAAGTTATCTGCACTGTTCACACAAGTCTGAGGCATCTCTGCTCACTTTGGCTAAACAGAAATGTGTCCCTTTGCAAAATCAAACACTGACAAATAAGAGAGCACAACACTATGATTTCTAGAGCTGATATAGGGCAATTTGTTCAGCAGAGTGATGTAAGCTTCGTTATGATTGCATCATCCATGACTTCTAGGAATAACATGATGCAATTCATATCATGTATGACGCAATACCAGCTTCAGATTGCATCATTCCTTGTTTTGCCTAAAAAGCAAGTACTGTCCAAACCCAGTCATAGATTTAGTCATAGATCCAGTCAAAGATGTATTTTAGTCATTTCTGGTTTAAATTGAGATCCCTTCCCTTTATAACTCACTTATCCTCCGCCATTCCCAAGTCAAAGTTCGTATATACTGACCCAATAGCATATCTTGAAAACTAGAGTCAATCAACAATTTTAAGCATCATTTTCGTTCTCAGTGACCCAGAATTAGTAAAGTTTGACTACATTTATTTCAGAAGCATTTTGGCTGTACAACAGTGTAACCACTTGATCCACTCAGCCACATAAATGAGGGGAATAGGGCTTGAAATCCCACTATATCACTCTTAATCCCAGAACGTTGCTATGCACTTTTTCCTCCAAGGAATTCCAGCAACTGTGAATTGTTAAATTCTTGCAATGAATTCCATAGCCCAGATTGTAGGGATTGAAGTGACTGTGGCCAAGGAATGGCGTTATGGGGCGTGAATAAGGAACACATCCCTGAGTAGTATCAATTTCATAAACATAGCTATATTTGTGACATAGTTTTGGCTAGGCCCTCCCATGAGGATGCCCAGATGAACCAATCATTTAAATAAAGGTAGACATGGATACCCTAAAATCTCAGATGTGCGGCTATCACTGAAAGGAACTTTGTGAATACTCAAGGTGCAGAAGATGGGCTAAATGGATTGTTTGTAATGGTAATGATCTCCTTTCCACAAAAGCCATAGGTATTTTCAATGCCAAGGTATGAGTGAGATGTGACAATAGGCATCATGCCAACTGAGAGCCCCAAACTTTTGTTTTTCTGTAGATAAAAAGAGGAGATAATGGAGCTATGCTAACTGCACTGAGTTAGAACTTTATGGTGAAAGAGTTGAGCTTCTCAATATTTAGAATGGGTCAGAGATAGGATCAGAAATGCACCTAGAATAAAATCCCTTCCCCTGGAAATTCCTGGGGAACCATCTCTGTGACGTCCAACTCTAATAGCAAATAAACTTCTGAACTTCTCTGCTGTTGTTAGAATTGTTTGGTTTGAAAAGAATATAATGTAGATGCAAATGGTATGCCTGGTAACAAAACCTTTTTGTAAGGTATTGAAAATCCCCAGAAGCCATGCAGGAGACCTGGTGTCTTTCCGTTTATCTAGAACATCATCTGTTGTAGAGCTAAACAGCCCTTCACCATCAAATGGGAAGTCTTCTATCAAGGTTCCTGTTTCCAGAGGAAGTCCAGACAAACATAGCCATGAATAGTACCTCAAAGGAATGATGGATGCTACAGCTCCAGAAGCCACATAGGAGGTATTGAAGGACATGCTCAGGAAATGCTTAGCAACTAAGTGAAAGGCAATGCGGCCCATTGGATAGATCACTGGACTGGGACAGAAGACCTGGATTCTATTCCCAGTTCTGTCACTGGCCCACTGGGTGACCTTGGGCAAGTCACTGTCTGTTTCCCCTTCCTGAAAATAGGGATAACAATATTGTCTTCCTTTGTAAAGTGCTTTGAGATCTACGAATGAAAGCACTGTTATAAGACTTAAGTCTTAATTATTAACTGTCCTTTGGTAAGATTTTGACCAGTTCTCTCTGAACTTCCAGCACAGACTGGACAAAGAGTACAATTTTATTTCATAAGTCATATTGGTATCTGAACATTACTGACTGGTAGTTTGCCACTCACAGACTCACCTAGTGTCAGACAGGAGTGTATCTTTCTACCTAGAGCATCTAGCTTCTGACCCTCTCTATCTGAAGGGCTACAGTGGACTTGACACCTTTTAGTGCTTTGAATGGCAGCTGCCACCAACAATGGATAAGTCTGCAGGAACAAGAAACCCTCAGGATGCAGGTGGTATAACAGGTCTGCTTTCTCAGAAATTGCCAGCCCAGAGAATGGGTTTAACCAGGCTAGAATAAACTGTTAAAAACCAGGCAGAGGCTACTCATAGAAGTATTATCCCCAATTTAAAGACAAGGAAATGGGGAACTGAGGCACAGAGAATGAGCATGTTGCCCAAATTCCTGCACAAAGTCTATGGCAGAACCAATAATCAAACTGAGGTCAAATAAAAAAATCAAACCCTTTGAGGCATTCCCTCCTGCCTCCACTCCTCTCTCTGCACAAGATCTCACTGATTTCTTCCAAGAGACAATTGACAGAATATGATGAAATTCCTCCTCCCTTCAGCTTGCCTCCCCTCTCCCTCCTATAACTCTCACTGCCTTCTTCTGTCAAAGACAGAAGTGTCTCATATGCTCTCCTCCTCTAACCCCTCCAATTGCCCCAGTGACCAAATTCCATTCCAGCTCCCAGCCTCCCTAGAACGCACTCTCATCCCCTACCTTACTCTTCTCCTGACCCTCTTGCTCTCTTCTGGCTCTTTTCCCCTCACAATACAAGCATCATCTAGTCTCTCCCACCTTAAAAAAACCTTTGACCCCACAGGTCTCTCCAACTACTGACCCTTCTCACTTTCTCCTCTAAGCTCATTGAATATGCTGTTTACAATGACTGTCTGGAATTTCTCTCCTCCAATTCCATCCTAGACCTTCTCCAATCCTGCTTCTGCTCCTTGCACTCCATTGAACTGCTCTTGCTAAAGTCTTTAATGACCTCTTCCTAGCTAAAGCTCAGAACCAGTACTCCATCCTCATCCTTCTTGACCTGCTAACCAATATTATTTCACTGTTTCCTTGTACTCCCTATCTGGCTGTACCCATCTGTTATCTACCATCTTATAGCTAGACTGTAATCTCCTTGGGACAAAGAGTGTCTTTTGTTCTGTGTTTGTACAGCACCCAAGCACGATAGGGTCCTAGTCCTGACTAATGCTTCTATGCACTACAGTAATATAAATAATAAATAAATCACACTCCAGTGCCTTGTTCTAGTAAATAAAAGGAAACATGAACTTGTAATTAAGGCACTGGTCTGGGGCTTAACATAGGATATCAGAACAGGATTGGTAGAATGTGTTTCCTAAAATCTATACAAATGAAGTATTATGGATAATGGTCATTTATTATATATATGGTATTTCTGAATACTCCCCAGGGGAACATGAGATGCAATTCTTGTTTAACAACATATACGGTTATTCAATAATACTTCAGACTTGGGCTAGGATAATTTAATTTAAAATAATAGGATATTAAAACTATTCAATTATCTAGGAGTAACCTTGAGCAGAAAAACGTAATATCTCATTTGGTTCCTATTTCAGTCTCTCTGCCTAGAAACCACTCCTTTTAGTACAGTAACTCCTCACTTAACGTTGTAGTTATGTTCCTGAAAAATGCGACTTTAAGCGAAACGATGATAAGCTAATCCAATTTCCCCATAAGAATTAGAGGGGGTTAGGTTCCAGGGAAATTTTTTTCACCAGACAAGAGACTATATATATATATATATATATATACACACACACACACACAGTATAAGTTTTAAACAAACAATTTAATGCTGGTACACAGTGATGATGATTGTGAAGCTTGGTTGAAGTGGAGGAGTCAGAGGGTGGGATATTTCCCTTACTGCTAAATGATGAACTAGCAATTGGCTGAGCCCTCAAGGGTTAACTCTCTCACTCTGCAAGGCAGCAGGAATGGAGGGAGATATGCTCATTTCCCTTAAGTACACTGCCTTGTTAATTAGATCAGCTTGCTGAGACTGCAGCTGCTGCAAGCTCCCTCCGTATGGAAGATGGGGTAAGCGGGGTGCAGGAGCAGGGGGACACCCTGACATTAGCCCCCCTCTTCCTTCCCTCTCACCCCCCGGCACAGCAAGCAGGAATCTCGGGGAGCAGCGCCAAGGCAGAGGGCAGGAGCAGCACATGCAGCAGTGGGGGGAGGGACACAGCTGAACTGCAGGTTCCAAGCCCCCACCAGCTAGCTGCAATGGGCTGCTCTTCCTGCAAGCAGTAGATAAAGCAGGCGGCTGCCAAATGACGTTAGAAGGGAGCATTATACTACTTTAAACAAGTATGTTCCCTAATTGATCAGCAACGTAACAATGAAATAACGCTAACCGGGACGACTTTAAGTGAGGAGTTACTGTAGTACATTTATCCATATCATGAATGCTTACTGTAACCTTACAAACTGATAATTCTATATGTTCTACTGTCCTTGAAAAAGGTCTATCAATATTGTAAAATTATAGATGGCCAAATTACAAGAGGCCAAGAGGATAGTTTGCATCTGACACACTGGTCTTTGTTTCATTAGTAGTAGGCATACAGTTCCATATTTTCAATCTTATGTGAACTAAATCCTCTGTGCACTTTTGCTTCTAACTTGAACATGCACAACGTCCAATGCATGCATGTATGTTTAAGATTTGTACACAACACATACTCCCAGATGGGTGCAACCTCAAATTCAGGCATTAGCAAGTCAGGATATAAAAAAAAGTTTCCATGCACTATTGAAATTGTGAGTCAGTTGCTCAGTTCTATACAAAAAGTTGTTTATGTACCTTGAAACTTTACTGAAATATACCTTATTCTCTCTCTAGTAGACAAAATCACCACCACTTCTTAGTATTTTGTTTTTCCACTAGTCCCCTGAGAGAATATGCACCTCTGCCAGAACTTCTCTGGACAGTCTCCATATTTGGTACTATATTTGTAAAAAGAAGCTTTAAATAGCTATTCAAGGCAACTCTCATGGTAGGGGGAAAGCTCAAGTCACAAGAAAGAATAGTAGCAGCTTAACACTAGTTCACATCTGACATATTAGCCACCATGCTTAGGGTTACTATATTTCACATTCCTAAATAGAGGACACTGCTGGGGGCAGGGGGAACTGGAGGGGAGTACAGCAGCCACCATTCTCCAACCACCCAGCTCCAAAGGCAGCACCGCTGCCAGCAGCAGCTCAGAAGTAAGGGTGGCAATACCATACCATCCCACCTTTACTTCTGCACTTTTGCTGGCAGCAGCGCTGCCTTCAGAGCTCAGCACTTGGCCAGCCATCACCGCTCTCCGGCTACCCAGCTCTGAAGGAAGCACTGAAGGGTGGCAATACCACGGACATGAGTTCATATTTTAAAAACATCTTCCCAGATGGAGATCAGAGGACCCCAAAAAATAAATAAATAAAAAATAAAAATAAAAGGGAGGTCATGTCTGGGAAAATCCAGATGAATAGTAACCCTACCCGTGCTATGGAGCAAGAGAATCCTGCACAGGAAGAGCCTCCTAATTAACTTTCTCTAAAAAAGATTCCCCACCAGAACATCTACTGAAGAGGTCATGGAGGAAGAGGGAGAAATCCTTTAAAATGCCTCACATTTTATACAGCTTCAAAAAAGCATCTTTAAAATTAGAGGAAAGAGTTTTGAAGTGAACATACGCAGAAGGCAAATGACAGATTCTTTATTTGTAAAAATGTAATTATGTATTAAGGGAGACATTATCTCCCCAAATGCAAATGGAAGCTGACACTTCACTCTATCAAGAACAAAGAAAGTCTTTGTATAAAAAGCTGTAAGACTCAGAAAAGGTAAAACAGACTCTGGGAGCTCACTGAACATACCTACAAAACGTGAGCTATCGAGTGACACAGAGGAGCTAGGAATGGCTAGTAAATGGCCTCTGTTGTGGGGTCCGATAGAACAAGTGTGCACCATTAATTGATGTGGACACATTGGCAAAATGAGGACAGACACATTCATGGAATTAAGCAGTAGGCCACTATTTTTATTAAACTTTAACACAGGGAGGGTGCTATCTGCCCTTCATTGATACTCTTCTATACCAAGCATTTAATTGGTTCCAGAGCAGGGCTTGTAGACCTCTTACCATATAACTAGGGGCCTACCAAATTCACGGCAGTGAAAACATGTCACGGACCATGAAATCAGACCTCCCCTGTGACATCTAGCTATTGGAATGTAAGCAGAGTCAGGATGAGCTCTACCCTGACATCCTGTGGTGAATTGTGGCGAGTTGTGGAAAAGAACTTCAGGGGCAGATCTTGTTTGCATAGGCACACCCACCCCACCTAGCATGAGCCCAAATGGTCACTTTGGCTGCTGTGGGATCCCCAGTTTCTCTGTTATTGGGGCAGGAAGAATAAAGCGTTGTTATCTTGATTACGTGTATCAAGGACAATGAAACTGTTTTATGACAGAGGGACTCACCATCAACTAAGTAGCACTCGCTAGATAAGGGACATGGGTTCCAAACCCAGTGAATTGAGAGAGGCTGGGGACAGGTATTTGTACCTGATGGTATGGGTCCCCTTTGAGGGCCTGACATACCAATTACACTTCCTCCTCTCTCTCCTGAGGAATATCAGAGCTAATTTTAATTCCATTAGGAATCTAGTTACAGGCTGCTGAGCTGAATTCACTTTGGGCCAAGGGTGCACCTTGGCTCCCCCCCCTACAAGCTGAAATCACTAAAGAGCTAAAATTACTGAGCACTGAAATCACTGAGTGCTGGGGGGGGGGCTGAAGATATCTTGCTGAGCAGCTGGTGGAGCAGTTCACAGGATGACTGGAGGAGCGGAGCAGCTGGTGGAGTGGCTTGCAATGAAGGCTGCCACAGAACCCCTGGAGAGGCGGGGCAGTCGGCCTTGGACCACATAAGATGCCCCTTAACACCGCTGTGCAGGCACCCCCCGGGCTGGGGGATAAAACTCTGCAGATAAACTTTTGAACTCTGGGGCTGCACTGATTTTGGGTTGTTGGACTTTGGGGACTTTGGGTGATTTTTTGGGTTGCTGGACTTAACACTCTGAGAGGGGAAAAGGATATTGCCAAACTTACTTGGGTGGCGGGGTGGATCTTTCACTCATGGTTTGTGTTATGAATCCTGTTTGTGGCGTTTCCCCAACATAATGCCGCATTATTTCCCTCTTTTATTAAAAGGATTTTGCTCCACTCAGACTCTGTACTTGCGAGAGGGGAAGTATTGTCTCTTAGAGGCGCCCTGGGGGTGGTATGTAATTGTCCCAGGTCACTGGGTGGGGGCTCGAGCCGGTTTTGCATTGTGTTATTGAAATGAAACCCCTAGATACTGAACCCGGCCCTTGTTGCTGCCAACTCAGACAGGCAGAAGAATTACAGGTAGGAAAGGGCAGGGCAGGAGACCCCTATCATGCCCCAGACTCCCCTGCATGGCTGCTCTCGGAGGGAGATCAGACCCACCCTCCAGGTACCACCCCTAGCTGCAGGAAGCTCCGTGGCTGCACTGCCTTCAGAGGACATGGTCATCCTAGCTGCTAGTCCTGGCCAGGCTGGGAAGGGACGGAACTTTTCTCCCCTCGCACAGCTGGTCTAGGCAGGGAGATCAGACCTGCCTCTAGATACCACCCCTTTCACCCCACGGCTGCAGGAAGCTCCACGGCTGCTGCCTTCAGTTCTGCGCTGCATTCAGACAGCTGCAGAGCTGCAGCTGGGGGAGGTACCCAGAAGGTGGGTCTGATTCTCCTCACTCCAAGAGTGGCCATACAGGGGAAGAGGAAGTTCCATCCCTCCCCAATCCTGCCAGGACTAGCAGCTAGGAGCCCTCGCTGCGGCTCTCCCAGCAGCACAGGAGAGATCAGACCCATTTCCAGGAAGCTCCGGGCCTGTTGCCCAGTCCCAGAGCTTCCTGCAACCATGGGAGGTACCCAGAGGTGGGTCTGAGCTCCCCCCCAAGAGCAGCCCTGCAGGGCAAGAGCAAGTGATGTCCCTCCCCAGCCTAGTCAGAACTAGCAGCTAAGAGCCCCTGACTGGGGCACTTCCAGCAGCACAGGGGAGATCAGACCCACCTCCACCTCTGGGAACCTCCGCTCAGCTCTGAAGGCAGCACAAAAATTAGGGTGACATTCCCACGACCCCCTGACAACAGCTTTGCGACACACCACAACCCCGTTTTGGGTCAGGACCCCCACAGTTACAACTCCACGAAATTTCAGATGAAACATGAAAACCCTTTGACTGTGAAATTGACCAAAATGGCCCATGAATTTGGTAGGGCCCTAGACATAACCCATAATTCAGAGTGGCTCTCCTTAGCCTACCCCCCCGCCCCGCCCAGGACTCAGCTCTCTCTGAGTCCTAGCACCCTCGCTCCCTCCCCCCCCCCCATCTAAGAGGGACAGAGGGTGGAGCAGGGTGGGGGCCTTGGCCTGCAAGGACCACAAGGTCTGACCTTGGCCCATGAGGGCAACAAGATCTCAACCTATCACATGAGCCCAAGACCCATCACCAAAATCCCAGGTCTTTTACCTCTGGGAACAGTTCATTTTATTTTCTTAACAACACTGGAAACTGGCTACAAGTTGTGACGAATAAAGAACTCCACCCCAGTACCTCAGCTTGTTTACCTTAACCCACAATATCCCCCACCCAGTGATCCAGGTGGGTGGCATTTTTAACCATTGCAATCTCATTACCTGAAATAACACAGCTTTTTGTAGCCTTCTACTAAACAAAAATTAACATAAATGTTCCTTTGTTTTTATAAGGTTCTTTTCTAGTTCTCAAAGAACAGTATTTTTAAAGTTCAACTGTAAGTTAGAGTTGACTGTTAACAATGGGGTGTAGTGTCTGATTGAGTATCCCAGATATGAGAGAATCCCAAAAGAGATGAAAATAAAAGGTCCAACTAGTCCAGTGGTCTCCAGATCACAATGTATGGGGGTTAGTGCTAGCACACAGCAAACGCTCATGACAGGTTTACCACAGCTAGGCTATCACTGGCAGTCCACTCAAGAATAGCTTAAAACTGGAATATCATGGGTAAATTGTGAACAGGAAGTCAGGTGAGTTGACAGACCTGTGTAGGAGGGCTTATATACACTTACTCATGTTAGTCATAGCTACTAGTTAGTACTTTTAAACTAACTAATGAAATTAGCCAAAAATAATTTTAAAAATGTAAAAGCATTAAGGCTTTTCAATGCAAAATTTTATTTTAATTGAATTAGATTGAATACAGAATAGGATTTTAAATTATTTCAACGGTGATTTTAAGTACACTGGCCATACATTTTATTTCTTTTCCATTTGTAGTTGAAATGATGACACAGCAGTCACAACTATCATATCCATCTTTGTTCTGTGGTACAGCTGACTGGGGGGAGGGAGAAAGGAAAAGAGATTTTTCAAGTCTCTACAGCCAACTAGCTACAAAACTGTGAGAGACTAGAACTCCTGCTATTATTCCACTATGTGAAAGAACACAAACAGTTATATGTTGCCACTTCCACAGGAGTGTCATAGAATTCTTTTAGCTTTGCCATACAACAGGGGTTGGCAACCTTTCAGAAGTGGTGTGCTGAGTCTTCATTTATTCACTCTAATTTAAGGTTTCACGTACCAGTAATACATTTTTACGTTTTTAGAAGGTCTTTTTCTATAAGTCTATAATATGTAACTAAACTATTGTATGTAAAATAAAGAAGGTTTTTAAAATGTTTAAGAAGCTTCATTTAAAATTAAATTAAAATGCAGAGCTCCCCCCCACCCCAAAGACCGGTGGCCAGGACCCGGGCAGTGTGAGTGCCACTGAAAATCAGTTCGCATGCCGCCTTCGGCATGTGTGCCATAGGTTGCCTACCCCTGCCACAGCATTCAAAACTGTCCTGTCAGTGAGTTGAGAACCCTGAGATTTTCATTTGCTTCCCTTTGTGCTTCAATTTCAATAGTCCTTGATGAACGAGAGCTATGAGACATAAAAATTAATGGCCCAATCCTTCATCTCTTCTACACCCAAATCTTTTGGCCTTAGATTGCAGAATTGGACTCAATCATTTGATTAAGGTGAGTGCTACTGTTTTTCAATAAAGAAAGGTAAGGAAAACAATTAGACAATTTGAAAATACCAGATCAATAAGACACAAAAAAGTAAATTTTGTCACTTCCAGAACAAAAAATACAGAGGAGACCAATTTTGATTAGCCATAATGCAGTCACACAGGGCAGTCAGGGGAAGTAGGATCTCCCACCCTTCTGCATGGAGCAGGGAGACAGAGTGGGCAGAACCACGGTTGTGCATCTCTCTCCTATGTCAGCCAGGAGAGCTAACCGAGTGAAAAGGAGGGAAACCAAGCTGCACACTAAAAAGGGGTGAAGTAACTTCTGTGCTCCAGAGCAACAGAGGAGCATGAAAGAAATTATGACCCTTTAAGAAATTCACAATTCATTCACAAAGCTTGTTCTCAGGCAGGGCAGATATATGCTGTCCTGTACTAATGATTGATCCTAAAGACTCAATCTAGCCCAGGATGGTTAGATTACAAATGATTTTGGATAGCTTTACAGATAATATTCTGTCCATTCCGTTTTGTATACTGCTGAAAAAATAAAAAGCCCACTACAGGGGAGAGTTAAACATACACTCCAAGGAAAACAAGTTTCTCAGAAATATAGGACCCCCATCTGCAGCCCTGTTTTTCCATCTACATTCTATTTTGTTATTAGTCTTCTTCAGTACATCAAAGACATCACTTCAGTGAGAATGTTATAGTTAACCTTCAAGACTTTCCTTTCATTATATCTATAGTAACAGAGGATGAAAGCCAGGATCTTGGCATTGCACAGAAACAGCATCTAAAAGCTTTAAAATAACTAATTTAAAATTCAGAGAGACAGATGTTTCAAATCAATTTTACATCAAATTTTAAACTTCCCAATTGAAGGATCTTCTTCCACATATCTAGCTTTGCCCAATCTAAGCTAATATGAACAGAACTTATATGATAATCTCTTTGAGAAGCCCCTATACAAGGGGTTAACTACCTCATTTTTGGTAAAGGATGCATGTTCATCTCAATTTGAAGAAGGATAAAACAGTAATATGACCAGTTCTCAGGGGAATATGCTTTCTCTAGGACTTACTTTTGACCAATGCAACAATAACCAGAGATATCGCCATCTTCAGAAATAAATGTAAGGCTTGCCTCTTTTTATGCTGGCTTTCACCAAGTTTTGCAGATTCAAGAAGATTAGGTAGTTCAGGTAAAGTTCAGATAAATTTCAAAACTTTTAGACACTGATCTAGACTGAACCCTCTAACGTTCAGCAATGGTTGTGGGACTGTTTAGGCTTGCCATACAGGCAGCAAATTGTAAAAAGACAAAGGGTTGGTCTATACTACACAGTTAGGTTGTCATAAGGCAGCTTATGTCAACCTAATTATGTCATTGTCTACACTACAGCCTTCCTTCTGACGATGCAAGTGCCCTACTACACCAACATCATAACTCCACCTCCACAAGAGGCTTATATCAGTGTAGTTAGGGCAATGCAGTGTCTGTGTAGACACTGTGTCCCTTACATGGGCTGTTGGCTATCTTGTCAAGTTCAAGGCAGGAGCTGTGAAATTGACATGAAAGCCAGGAGGCTACAGCCCAGCTGCCCCTCTCTCTCTTGGAGAGCTAGGGTGAGAAGCCCCAGTAGCCCCCTGGTGAGCCATGAAATTGACAACTTTGTCGATGTTTTGGAGGCCAATCCTGAATTCCTTGCTGACCCTGAAGTCAATGAGACTTTGGGTTGTGCACAAATACCAGTGCAGACTTCTGCCAGTACTACCAGGAGAGCACTGTTGGGCAGGAGCGGAGCTCACACAGAATCATTGCTAACCTGACACAGTTCTGTCAGTGGGTGAGGCAAAATAAAAGACTGAATCATGAAAAAGAGGCCCTCAACTCCCACTGAAGCCAGTGAGCGTTGACAGCTCACCACATAGGGGGTAACAACACCTTGCAAGAGAAAGCTCAAGAGGGATTATGTGGGATTAATTTAACCCCAACTGTTGTAACACAGCGTGATTCAACAGTTAGAAAAGGCTCTTGAAAACAATCTTGGGTGGGAAAAAATAATTGTAACAAAATTATCTTGCTTCTGAAAAGTCCCTTACGTATTCTTCTTTTGCTAATGTTTATCTTGTATTATTGACAAGTTTGGACTGGTACTTGCCAGCAGCCCAAGCTATATTCTTAGAACAGTTCAGAAAATACTGAGTAATTTTCAGAGGGGAAAAGAAAGCCCTTGCAGGAGTGTGTGGACTTCATTACCCATGTTCCTTGTGAAAATACAGGTCATTTGGGGCAAATTATCTGTGTTAAAAATATATCCGAACAACAAAATTTATCAACCTGTCTGGGATAATTTAGCAGCATCAAGGGAGGAGCATAAAATCTACCAACAGCAGAGAAATCACTCCAAACATCCCCTGAGTTTGAACTCTGCCTCGTCTACATAATATAGCAATATATTTAATTATATAATTTTGGCATGTTCATGCTCAGATTGAGGCAGCTGTGCAGGGGAACTGTGCAGGTACAGTTACTGGCCCAGGCCAAGCGAGGCCCAACTACTTTTAAAGAAACTATGTTGACCTAAACTGTTGGGGTATTTATTATGCGATAAATACTAACAGTGACTTTTGATGCACCAAACTCATTCTAACACTCTTGACATGTCACAAGGGCACAGTCTCTGTCATCGCTTTCATCAGCATTAACAAATAAAATAGTACTAACAACGATTAAAGCACTCAGTATGCTACGCAACAGACTAAAACTAAGTGCTACCTAATAAAATATCACCCTCCTAAAATACTGAGTAATGAGAATTATATTGAGGGGAGAACACTTAGGGTGACCAGATCACCAAAGACAAATATCGGGACGCGGGGGGGGGGGGGGGGGGTGACGTGGGGGGGCGTGGCGGGGGGCGGGGCCAAAAAAAAAAAAAAAAAAAAACTTCCTCCGCAAGTGCTGGAGGGAGGCCCGGGAGACTCAGGGGAAGCGCGGGGCCGGGGTGAGTAAGAGTCCGGCCTGGTCCCGAGCAGGCAGGACTCAGTCGGGTGGTAAGGAGAGGAGGGGGGCGGCCCGCGGGTCCAGGCGGCAGCTGTTGTTGTCCCCCCGGGCAGCGGGACTCGGGAGCAGCCGCTGCTGCAGCTCCCACTGCCGCGGGGGAGGAAGCGGCCATGGCGCTTGGCGGCTGCGGCGCCCCCGAACCCCCCGAGCCGGGGCCTGCTGCGGGGACCCAGCAGCGCGCACGCTGCGCCCAGCCCCTGGCCAGCGTCTGGGCTGCTGCCCAGCTAGTGCTATCGCGCGGCGGCCCCGGAGTGGGGGCAGCAGGCCCCAGCCCCCCCGTCCCGCAGGGGAACGAACGGGGCTGGGCTGCCGATGCCTCCGCCCCGGGGCCACCGCGCGATAGCACCAGCTGGGCAGCCCAGACGTGCCTAGCCAGGGGCTGGGCCCAGCGTACGCGCTGCTGCAGGCCCCGGCTCGGGGGGGTTCGGGGGCGCCAGAGCCGCCGAGCGCCATGGCCGCTTCCTCCCCCGTCGCCTGGCCCCGCGGGTCGCCCCCCTCCTCTCCCAACCACCCGAGTCCTGCCTGCACTGGGCCAGGCCGGACTGTTACTCACCCCGGCCCCGCGCTGCCTCTGAGTCTCCCGGGCCTCCCTCCAGCACTTGCGGAGGGAGGGGGAATGGTGAGCCCGGGGAAGAGGCGGGGATTCGGGGAGGGAGCCAATCGGGGGCGGAGGGGGCGGAGTCGGGGCAGGGGGGGGGGGGCGCGAGCACTTCCGGGCTCGAGGCTCGGGGCATTTCCTTGTTTGTCCGGTTGTCCCGACGCATGTCGGTCGGGACGCGGGACAAACAAGGAAATATCGGGACGGTCCCGATAAAATCGGGACGTCTGGTCACCCTAAGAACACTCCATGTGGCCTTAAAAGCATAAAATGAGAGGTATTAACATTACAGCTATATACTTCTAGTTCTTTAATAAAAAAGTTTACGCTTATATTGAGTGTTACATGTTCAAAGCAGTGTACAAACATTAACTAATCCTACAAACAAGGAAAATACAAGAACCAGCACATTAAAGAAAGATCTTCTAAAGACAGAATAAAAATCTAAGCATCCATAATTATATTTTACTTAACCTTTTTAAGGTTTGGAAACAAGCAGATGTTATGTTACATCAATCCAATAAAAAGATTCTTGTCTGTAGGCTAAATCCTCCCTCTCTCCCCCCCCCCCCCCAAATTTAATTCTCATCTCTTCTTTTTCCCACCCCTGACTCCCTGGTCAACCTCATCAGGTGCTCACCCTACCAGGTGATTTGTTGCTTAATTGCCAGCCCACCTGGGCAGACAGATTCTTCTGGGTAAGAGGAGACCTATTGTCTAGGGTGGTTCCATTTCAATGAGAGCATGCTTAACTTAACAACCCTTTATTGTTAGCCCTGAGCTACTACCTCTTGAAATGCCAGTCCAACAGGGAAGTAAAAGGAAAACAGGGAAGGCAAACAAACTCCACACTCAAAAGGGGGTATGCAGTCTGACACAGATACAGGTCAGAGTCCCCAATATCATACAGAATTTATAAGCTGTACATAGAAAGATTTCCCAAATCACCACATAGGTGTTCCAAAAGAAATTCCCAGGACACAGATATAAACGGGAAGGAAGGTGGTGCACACAATCAGGTGATATTTACCCCTGTGCAGAGGATTCATACAGAGGTAAATTTCAGCCATACCTGAAGGGAAAATGAGAAAAAGCCACAGCCCACGGTGGGATAAGTTGCCACGGTTGGAGCAAAAAGTGCCTGAAGTCTTGAAGAGGCTGGTTCTTACACCAATTACAGTCTAGCTAGTCACTGGATTTAATTTGCCTCCATTTAAGATTCTAACAGACAGAGCACTGGTCTAGAAGCCAGAAGCTGTTCAATTCTAGTCATGACTCTGCAACTGATTAATATTGGGTAGCCTTGGGCAAACCGTAACATTCTTGTCTCAGTTTTCCCTTCTGTGAAATGGGAACAATAATAAAACATCCAGAATCGCGTCTCTCTAAGATGGAAGTACATTCCTTTCACACACAACTTCCTTCGTAACCACTTTACACAGGAATGCAGGACACGTCAGAACTTACCCCAAACTGCATAACACATTGCCTGACATCAATCTATTCTGTTGCCTTTTTATCATATTTTAATGCTTATTTATAAATTCACATTTGCAAAAATACAAACTACATCTTTATGCTTAGAAATCTTGAGGAAAAGGGAAAATATTTGATGTTTCCCACTATAAAGCCATTTAAAATCCAACAGATGTTGCACTTTGCAGTTTGGAGAGCATGTAGGTAAATGTGCTGGCCAGTAAGTTCTTTGCAACAGATCACAGAGTCTGGATAATTAAAAACCTGTTTTGCTCAGTAAAGGAACACTGGCTATGAGATTTAAGTTATTGTTTACTCATTTAGGTTAGTGCCACAGGTACTTAATCTTCCATTTAAACACCCATTATAAACAAGTCAAAACGATGCCAGTTTAATACCTCATCGCAAAAAAAGACATCTCTAACCATGCAGCACCCCACTCCTCTATTCAAATGTATTTGCATAGTTGCACATCCTCTGGCCTGTCCCCAAAACAACTCTCCAAACAAAAGCAGATCGAGTCCCCAGAAGGCAGACTCATAGGGGACACAAACACCCTGTGTGGGCTCACCACAACCTGCAAAGTTGTGCAAAGGCACCCCTCTTGCAAAGTAGAGCTGTATTGGTTCTGCTGCTTATCAGGCCTTATATCCCCACAGAAAAGCTTGGGGCAGGACTTGCCTCTTGGTTTTAGAGAATATCTAGGTTCAGAGGCAGCGCATATAGAATTATCTTATTCTGTAATTTTAGTACGCTATACATATATACAGTGCATTTTGTAAAAGATATTCAGGTAGCTGTAAACCTACTAAATTTTTAAAACAAGTTTAGTTAACTAAAGTTTAAATTGAGACCTGTGTGTAAATACACATTTTGAGAAAGCCCTCTAGCTTGCAATATTCCTATTTCATCAGGAAGGAGTGATGCCACACCAGAATCTGTCTCAGGTCTTTGTCTCAGGGCACAATTTGTTGGTTAAGCAGAACATTTAGGAATAATACCAAAATTAAGAAGTTCCTCTGCATGACATGGGCTATAGTTCCCAAAGGCTTTCTCCTCTCCTCTGATCCAAGGTCTCTTCCTACAAGAGCATTTCTACTCCCTGAAGTTCTCTCCCCAAGCCATCTGCCTGGGAGTCATATAATTGGGTTCTTTCCCTGTCTCCTTCAGATCTACAGCTCAACTGAGCTCTTGCAGGCCTTCAGTTTCAAATTATCTCCTGACCCCCTATTCCCATAGGAAGTTGATGACTGAGGGGGCGGCTGTCTCAGCAGCCAGGTACTTGGCAACCTGCACTGCACCTCCTGCTTTGCTAGTGAGATCTATGCTTTGGCCACATGTTGGTCAGAAAGCTGAGAGAGGCCACTGAGAGTAGAGAGATGGAGGAAGCCCAAAGGAACTGGAGAAGGGAGGGGCCTGCCTCTTTGGGAACCCTGCTGAGATTTGTATCAGAGGGGTAGTTGTGTTAGTCTGGATCTGTAAAAAGCAACAGAGTCCTGTGGCACCTTACAGACTAACAGATGTATTGGAGCATAAGCTTTTGTGGGTGAATACCCACTTTGTCAGATGCATGTAATGGAAATTTCCAGAGGCAGGTATAAATATGCAGGCAAGAATCAGTCTGGAGATAACAAGGTTAGTTCAATCAGGGGGGGTGAAGCCCTCTTCTAGCAGTTAAGGTGTGAACACCAAGGGAGGAGAAACTGCTTTTTTTGGTGGGCCAGAGGAGCAAGAGAAGGCTGTAGTTACCCCTCCTTTGCAAGCCCTGGCAATGGAGACACCAGAAGAGATATTGGAGGAGTGGAGGAGAGGACTAATGATTGAGTGGGAACCCAGATCTCAGGGCAGTTCTACTTTGCCCTCTCTCTCTTTTCTTCCCAAGGGGAAATGGTTATGGTAGAGTACAGCAGATGGCTTGAGATGTGCAAGGAGGGAGGTGAAAAAAAAGACGGGAGCATCAGACTCTGCTTTCCTGCATTCCCAACCAAGAATCCACAGAGGCGCAGGCCAAACAGCTACAGAAATTGATAGAGTGAAACAGTCCCAGGTGGCACGGGCAAAGCAGAGACTCTGCCCAAACAAGAACCTCAGCAGCAGCACGAAGAGCAAGCTTGCTGGCTGCACAGCCACACGGGAAGAAAGAGCCAGTGCCTTCCAGGTTTACAGCACGAGCCTTGGCTGGCTAGCACACAACCTTTGGACTCATATGCTGCTGTTGTGGGAGGCAATGTGAGGGGATGAGGTGGCCCAGGAGGTGTGGGGTTTGCGATTGCTGTGGCTGGAGGGGAGTCAGGGGAGGCAGTGTGTGAATGTGAGGAAGTGAATGTGAGGGAGTCACAGAATGGAAGTGGGTGAAGAAATATGTGGTAGAGTTATGATACCTAGCTATGGTTAACCCCCTGCTGGAGAGAGATGTGCTGGTGAGTACTCTGATATCGAAGGGGATACGTTTCTCTCCAGTGGACTTTTAACAATAATCCAGGTATCTGTGTCCAGGAAAATTAATCGGCACTTTCATCAAATGAGTTAATGGAAGCCCTCTAGAGGGCATACAAAGGGTGCAACGTAAGGGGGACTGAGAGCAGGTGGTGGCAGTTCCCCTGATGAGACCGGATATTAAGGTCACCATAATGTTCCGTAATCATCTAGTGCTTTTATGAGTTGACATTGGACTGGCTAAGCAGATAGAAACTTGTGTTGAGCCAAGCAAGACACCTTGAGTGGACTTGCGATTTGGATGGGAAAATATATGTTCATGGTGCATTTGCCCACCTCCTTGTACAGCCATCAGATTTTGCCCTTGCCCACCCTCTTCCATGTTTTTCGAAGAATGGGGGGTTTATGTGGGGCAGCCCCACGCCTGTCACAAGTGAGGGGGTTCTGACCATTTTGCTGTGTCTTGCCATCTGGTACAATGTTACCATGGAGGAAGTTTGGTCATTTAGCAGCCATGTATACAAGTTGTACCAGATGTGGATGATGTAGGAATTCAGATCATGGGGGAGGATGCATATGACAAGAGGGCACACCAAGCCGGGGGGGAGGATGTTCTTAGAGGGAAGCAGAGATACAGGGATGACCGTTTGTATTCTGAATTCTGCACAATGCAAGTTGTAGCAGGAACAGTGGTGTTGTGATGGCACAATCTCCTGTTGCTGTTAGAGGAAGTCAGGAAGAACATGCAGAAGATGGCCCCCTTCTAAATATGGGCACTAGCACATGGACAAATGGACAAAGGGGGTAGGTGCTAGGGCACAGGAAGATGCAGAAAGCATGACAACAGCAGAGGAAGAGGAAACTAGGCCATAAGGGTGAGCCCGGCCTAAGAGGTGAGAGATCTCAGAGGGTAGGTAACACTGCTGGAAATTGGTGAGGAGGGCGGAAAGGGTTGCAGCCTCTGAGCTGGCTCTTGTAGCTATTTTAACTTGGAACTTGTATTCAGTATTTACACAGAAATCACCTCCTAAGCATTTATCTCATCACTGCTAAGGAACATGGGAAAAATAAAAAATATTAAACAAAGTGGACTGAGCAATGGGATATTGAATAAACAATGAGATCAGCAATATTACAGAGATTCTTTAATACACCAGGAATATGACGGTTCCACACTATTCCAGGCACAACCATGAACAAGAACAGTATTTTCTGTAAAAGTTAACTTCCTATGTTAAAAGTAAACTCATTCAATAACATGTCTGTATAGCTTATGCATTTTCTGTCTTTCTTTTACAAGAGAAGTACAGTCAAGACTTATATACAAGCAGTTTATTGAAGAACATATATTTCTTTAGAATATTTTATGGGAACTCTTGACCGGCTTCGCCAACTAGAAGTGCCAGACCCAGCAAACTATTTAGGGAGTGTCTACATGAAAGTTAATCCAAAATAAGGTAGGGTGTGAATTTAAAGCGGATTAACCATTCCTAATTAACAATGTGTGTGGAGGCTCTTATTCTGGAATAAGAGTGCTTTATTCCTAAATAGATACTTTAATCCAACAAAAAGGATTAATAGAGGATTATAGGGATTATAATTAATTATAATTATAATTATTATAAGGTAATTTGAATAAAGCACTCTTATTCCAGAATAAGAGCCTCCACACACGGAGTTAATTAGGAATAGATATTCCAGAATAACTCTCTGTGTAAACAAGCCTTTACTAGTACCACTGGCAACATCAGCCAACCCAGTCATACATCAGCTGCTTCTATTTCTCATTTGTTCCAAACAGAAAAGATCTCCATGTCCTTTCCTTTGTGCTTTCTTAACTGGCCTGTCCACATCTCTAGTGAAAAATACAATTAACCTAAATGTACCAATGGAAATTGATAATTCACATGACCAATTTAGCCTCAACATTTTCCTTATTATCCTTTTTACTTTCTTCACAGATTTTGGTGTACACTTAAAAACATGCTGTTTTTAAAATCAGTCCAAAAATCTGAATACTAATTTTGACTTGTACACTTCCCCAAATATTTTAGAATTAGCAAACCAATCTACAGATCCCTTAAATTCTTGTTGATCATAGCTATGTAAAAGTACAGCTACAATGATCTTGAGGTGTTAAAGTTCAAGAGGATTTTCAGATGTACCTAAATAAACAGAGTTACAGGATTTGCAGACTTTTGCATATTTTCCTTACTTAAATACAAATACCTTTAGAAAAAATTTAATAGTGAAGGTGTATTATTGTTAAGGTCACTAGCAGAGTACTGTATTTGGGCATGAATAGACTATTAATACATTTTAAATGGATAACTTATTTATTTTAGAGCCATTACAAAACTACATATGACAACCTGAGAAGCCATTTAATCCCACAAAGTTTTAAGTATTGATTATTTCTTATATTTCCTGTGCCAATATTTATTTTGTACTACGATAAAGTATTGATTCCAAGAAATTTATCAACATTAGGCTGTTTAAAAACAACAAGGAGTCCGGTGGCACCATAGCTGTCCTTCAACAAAAAAAACTTCAAAAACAGATTTCATAGAGAAACTGCAAAGCTACAATTCATTTGCAAACGTAACACCATTAATTTGGTCTTGAATAGGGACTGGGAGTGGCTGGCTCACTACAAAAGCAATTTCCCCTCTCTTGGTATTGACACCTCTTCATCAGTTATTAGGACTGGACCACATCCACCCTGACTGAATTGCCCTTGTGAACACTGGTTCTCCACTTGTAAAATAACTCTCTTCTCTTCATGTGCCAATATATTTATTCTTGTATCTGTCATTTTCACTCCATGCATCTGACAAAGTGGTTTTTTACCCACGAAAAAAGCTTATTCCCAAATAAATCTGTTAATCTTTTAAGGTGCCACCGGACTCCTCATTGTTTTTGTGGATACACGGCTACCCCTCTGATAGTTGGCACCATGCATGTCTGTTTAAAGAAATTATCTGATATGTCTTAAAAATGTTGAGACTAATCTGGGAATAACTGATAATCTGATATATTCGATAACTGATCATCTGTTTTATGGACTTCTATTATCACCACACTGGATATTGATTTAAGGCACAGCCAGGTTTTATTTTTCCAGCTGCTTACAAAACAAACATTTAACTCTATATTACTATACCGAAGAAATAGTTTGTGCAAATATTGGCATCAGTTGTGTGACCTGCTACTCACTTTGACTGCATATACCCAGGTATATTAGAGAATTTTTTTGTTCACCTCAGCGTGATAGAAAGATGAGTGATTCTCTGATATAGCTGAATTCTTTATTCGGAGCACAGATGACAACCCACCTACCAGCAATACAAGCTGGTAAATTCAGGTCACACAGTAAATGCCTAGGCAAGGCAAAGTGTCTTTCCCTAAAAGAAGTCTCAACAGTATAGTTCAAGTACTATTTAACTTCCCACTTATAGTCACTCAACAGGCTCATATCACTCCTAGACCAAAATAGTTCTCAAAGGGAAACAGTCCATCATAAAATCAACAAGGAGTCCAGTGGCACCTTAAAGACTAAACAGATTTATTTGGGCATAAGGTGCCACCGGACTCCTTGTTGTTTTTGCGGATACAGACTAACACGGCTACCCCCTGATACTTGACACAGTGCATCATAGGCTCTTCTGAAGCAATCTGACTAGTGCCTAACTGAATTAATCAAGCTGCAAAAAGGGACTTTAATCTAAATTTCCAAGAAAATCCAGTACTTGTGCAAAGCCAGGTAGTAATTAAATTACTTCTTTGGAAAACCTCAGCAGTTTCCTTCATTAAACATTAATGGTGCACATATCAGCCACAGATCAGCCACTTTACTTACAAGTTCCTTTTTAGTCTGTGCAGAGCCTACTCCTGCTCATATCTGAATTAAGGAGACCCAAATACAACAGCAGTAACTCCTCCACTCCAACATCTTAATAGTAGTAGCAGCAGTGTTAACATCTGTTAGGCATCTAGGGTATGTCTACACTGCATTTAAAAACCTGCAGCTGGCCAGTGCCATATGACTTGGGCTTGGAGGGCTCAGGCCAAGGGGTTGTTTAATTGCAATGTAGATGTTCAGGCTCAGGCTTCAGACCAAGTTCTGGAATCCTCCCACCTCACAGGGTCCTAGAGCCCGAGCTCCAGGCTGAGCCAGAATGTCTACACAGCAATTAAACAGCCCCTTAGCCTGAGCCTTGCAAGCTTGAGTCAGCTGGCACAGGCCACCTGCAGGTATCTAATTGCAATGTAGACATACCCCTTGTGACTGGAAGGCAAGACTATTAAGCCTCCATTAAATAACATGTTAAGTCTGAAAAGTGGAATTATCAACCACTAGACATCATAGACACATTTTCAGTACAGCACTATTTGGCATATACTCTGGATTTCAAAATAATATGTTAGAAATATATTGTTCCATACTCTAGGTAGAAGATTCAGTTTGACAAGCATGACAAGTTTATCTGAGCCAAATCACATGAAAGTTGTTAACATTTATAATGTTCATTAGGGGTAACTTTCCTTTGTATAAATTTGCATATAAATGAACAATCTTCAATGTGGGGAAACAGGTATAGTGGCAGGTACGTGCATTCTTAACACCAGAACTGGATCACTGAATTGCTGAGTTGAGATCACTTTCCTTGTGATTAGTTTTCCCCATAAGTCAAGATTCAATAAGTATCACCTCTCCAAATCCTCAATTATGTATTGTATATTGGTAATTACTGATCAGTAATTACTTTTTACTATGAAAGGTTTCAGAGTAGCAGCCGTGTTAGTCTGTATCCGTAAAAAGAAGAACAGGAGGACTTGTGGCACCTTAGAGACTAACAAATTTATTAGAGCATAAGCTTTCGTGGACTACAGCCCACTTCTTCGGATGCATATAGAATGGAACATATATTGAGGAGATATATATACACACATACAGAGAGCATAAACAGGTGGGAGTTGTCTTACCACCTCTGAGAGGCCAATTAATTAAGAGAAAAAAAACTTTTGAAGTGATAATCAAGCTAGCCCAGTACAGACAGACAGTTAGATAACAAGTGTGAGAATACTTACAAGGGGAGATAGATTCAATGTTTGTAATGGCTCAACCATTCCCAGTCCTTATTCAAACCGGAGTTGATTGTGTCTAGTTTGCATATCAATTCTAGCTCAGCAGTTTCTCGTTGGAGTCTGTTTTTGAAGTTTTTCTGTTGTAATATAGCCACCCGCAGGTCTGTCACTGAATGACCAGACAGGTTAAAGTGTTCTCCCACTGGTTTTTGAGTATTTTGATTCCTGATGTCAAAAGAATTAATGGACCAGGTCAACTCCTCCTGTGTCCGATAGGGAGTTGGGGGGATAGGGGGCACTAGAGCACTCCCAAGAAGAATTCAACTCCCACTAGAGTTGAGGTCATTAAGCACCATGCTGGATTGGGCCCTAATTCACGAAATGTAGTAATTAGTAGTAGGTATCCCCATCACTATTATGGATTAGTGAAGTAATACTGTATTGTACACCACCAGTCTCTCTCTCTTTGGGGAAAAAAGATCCTTTCATTATTATTCTTAGTTTGCAGTACTAGCCAAGACACCACACTAACAGGAAATATTTGAATTAAGTACAGTAAATTTGCATTTGGATTTAAGATTTATATTTCAAACTAAATATTTTTAGGAACTTCAGGAAATGCTATATAATTGTAGCTTACTTATTCCAAATGCCTATTCACCCTCCCCTTTTTGGAAAATTCAGACTTTTTGTTCCAGGAACACTGGCAAACTTCAATATATTTTTCTCTGAAAAGACAGTCGCTGAGTAAAGATAAAATAAAGGTAGTAGTAGAGCAGGAAAGTTTTTGTTATACTCAACCAGTACATCTGGTCCCTGAAGTGAAAGATCACCAGTAAAACGAAGTCAAAAATTTAAATATTTCCATGTAACAATTAAATCACCAGAAAGATTTTTCAGAGGCAAACCAGTCAAATACTTTTTGATGTCTGCAGTATATTTTGTGGCTCAAAGAGGAATACAAAACAACATTTAATAGCTGAAAAGTTATGACCATGGTTTTATTATACAAGGAGCAAAATTTCAGACATGGAAACCAGAAGATTGCATGATAAAAGTTAGCTAGATATCTTCAGCATCTAAAGAGCAAATTAACATTAGTACAGTAAGAAGATTTAAATTTACAATATAATTTAGAAAAGCTTTTCCAAGACAGGTAGCAGGGAAAGTGAACTTTTAGTGTGCGTACATACTCTCTCTCACACACACACACACACACCCCCCTACAGATATGACATGCAAATTGGACCCAGGCCCTTCTTCACTAGGGAAGTCCAGTGGGATACTCATTTCATAGGAGAATGTCAAATCCTCCCTTCAAGAGGGCAGAGGCACCAGTAACACACAACTGACTGCTTTTCATCTAATGAAAAACCATCTTTTGTTATTGATAATCTTGCCAATTGCCACTCATTTCTTTAACTTCCCCCCCAAAAGGGAGATTTTTGACAAGTTTGTGATCAGGCCAATCTACCTGGTGTCCTTAGATTTACTTGACCCACAATCTGGTTTTAGGCTTTGGTACAGAAAAGAAACTCCACTGTTAATTATCTTCATCCAGCAACGGATGAAGTTCAGTATCCATGCTGATTCTCTTTGATCACCTATCAATACTGTTGACTGTACAAGGTGGTTGTCGTCATGACTGCAGACCCTTGGAGGCTTCAATCTGAAATTCATTCATTAGGGGGTGAAATTTACATCCTTAGTACAAAGTCTAGGCTGTGTGTTGGGTGACCAACATGGGGGTTCCCTAGCAATAAAAGTAGAAGGCATTCAACAGCAACCATTATTCCACATCTGTAGTAATGGCCATCAGCCATCATATGCCCCACTACATGCCATTTGTGGCCAGTGGATCTAATGCAGCACATGAACCACTGGCCACAGTCTTACCCTTTTCCAAAACTGCCTATAAACACCCACTTTGTGATTACACTGTGTTTTGGCCTCCTCCAGTCACAGATCTGAGCCCCGATACCAGTTATATACCATAATCTTCCACCTATATCTATCTATAGATCTATCTATTTTATATATATATATTTTTAGAGCAGTATTAACTTAATATATATACACACACACACACACACACACACATTTTTTTTAAAAAGATCAATATAACTAGTCCAACTCTTATGAGCAAACCCTATAATGATAGATTTAATACAAACAGCAGAGACAGGATACATGTTAATTAGAAGTTTAAAAAAAAAAAGGTGGGGAGGATTTAATCTGCTAATTGTACTAAGCATGTCCTTCAAGGTACTCCATGCCCTCGACTCCCATTGTCTAATGGGAGTCAAGATGACTAATGGGAGTCAAGCCAAGCACCACACAAGAGGCTCTCAACATCTCACACTATTAAGTCCCTAAATGGTTTCTTCTTTAACTTTTGCCTCAAGTCACTAATTTAATATTTTTCCACATTGATTTAATATTAATAGCAATAGGTCTTTCAAAGCTTTAAATCTTGTATAGAAGAATATCATCTCATTAAACTCAGTTATCTACATACAGAGACTATGTACGGGAGATACTGAAGGCTAAAGAAATAGGGTGAGCACGTTTTCAAAACCCAAAAGTGGGACACACACAGGAATCCTGCTCCTGAGGCCCTGCCCCCTGGCCAGTCCGGAAGCCAGAGCTGGGCCATGGTAAGAGCCTTCCAGGGAGCCCAGGCTGCTGTGGGGAGCCGCAGGCCCTCCACCTGCCCTGGTCCCGGTTGCCCAACAGCAGGGAAACCAGGACAAACGCTGTCCCAGAGTCATTCAGCCCAGGACTGGGACTTGAACTCTTCATTTCAGGACTGGCACACCCAATTCAGGATGTGTGGTCACCCCATAAAGGAACCTTGAGAAGATGAGGAAAGAAAGGCAATCAACTGGATGCATCTGGCCCCATTTTCTTGAAAACATAGTTCATGCCCCTTCATAGAATCATAGAATATCAGAGTTGGAAGGGACCTCAAGAGGTCATCTAGTCCAACCCCCTGCTCAAAGCAGGACCAATTCCCAGCTAAATCATCCCAGCCAGGGCTTTGTCAAGCCGGGCCTTAAAAACCTCCAAGGAAGGAGACTCCACCACCTCCCTAGGTAACGCATTCCAGTGTTTCACCACCCTCCTAGTGAAATAGTTTTTCCTGATATCCAACCTGGACTTCCCCCACCGCAACTTGAGACCATTGCTCCTTGTTCTGTCATCTGCCACCACTGAGAACAGCCGAGCTCCATCCTCTTTGGAACCCCCCTTCAGGTAGTTGAAGGCTGCTATCAAATCCCCCCCCATTCTTCTCTTCTGGAGACTAAACAATCCCAGTTCTCTCAGCCTCTCCTCATAAGTCATATGCTCCAGACCCCTAATCATTTTTGTTGCCCTCCGCTGGACTCTTTCCAATTTTTCCACATCCTTCTTGTAGTGTGGGGCCCAAAACTGGACACAATATTCCAGATGAGGCCTCACCAATGTCGAATAAAGGGGAACGATCACGTTCCTCGATCTGCTGGCAATGCCCCTACTTATACAGCCCAAAATGCCGTTAGCCTTCTTGGCAACAAGAGCACACTGTTGACTCATATCCAGCTTCTCGTCCACTGTGACCCCTAGGTCCTTTTCAGCAGAACTGCTACCTAGCCATTCGGTCCCTAGTCTGTAGCAGTGCATGGGATTCTTCCGTCCTAAGTGCAGGACTCTGCACTTGTCCTTGTTGAACCTCATCAGGTTTTTTTCTGCCCAATCCTCTAATTTGTCTAGGTCCCTCTGTATCCGATCCCTACCCTCTAGTGTATCTACCACGCCTCCTAGTTTAGTGTCATCTGCAAACTTGCTGAGAGTGCAGTCCACACCATCCTCCAGATCATTAATAAAGATATTAAACAAAACCGGCCCCAGGACCGACCCTTGGGGCACTCCACTTGAAACCGGCTGCCAACTAGACATGGAGCCATTGATCACTACCCGTTGAGCCCGACGATCTAGCCAGCTTTCTATCCACCTTACAGTCCATTCATCCAGCCCATACTTCTTTAACTTGGTGGCAAGAATACTGTGGGAGACAGTATCAAAAGCTTTGCTAAAGTCAAGAAATAACACATCCACTGCTTTCCCCTCATCCACAGAGCCAGTTATCTCATCATAGAAGGCAATTAGGTTAGTCAGGCACGACTTCCCCTTCGTGAATCCATGCTGACTGTTCCTGATCACTTTCCTTTCCTCTAAATGTTTCATAATTGATTCCTTGAGGACCTGCTCCATAATTTTTCCAGGGACTGAGGTGAGGCTGACTGGCCTGTAGTTCCCCGGATCCTCCTTCTTCCCTTTTTTAAAGATGGGCACTACATTAGCCTTTTTCCAGTCATCTGGGACATCCCCCGATCGCCATGAGTTTTCAAAAATAATGGCTAATGGCTCTGCAATCTCACCCGCCAACTCCTTTAGCACCCTCGGATGCAGCGCATCCGGCCCCATGGACTTGTGCACGTCCAGTTTTTCTAAATAGTCCCGAACCACTTCTTTCTCCACAGAGGGCTGGTCACCTTCTCCCCATGCTGTACTGCCCAGTGCAGCAATCTGGGAGCTGACCTTGTGCGTGAAGACAGAGGCAAAAAAATCATTGAGTACATTAGCTTTTTCCACATCCTCGGTCACTAGGTTGCCTCCCTCATTCAGTAAGGGGCCCACACTTTCCTTGATTTTCTTCTTGTTGCTAACATACCTGAAGAAACCCTTCTTGTTACTCTTAACATCTCTTGCTAACTGCAACTCCAAGTGTGATTTGGCCTTCCTGATTTCACTCCTGCACGCCTGAGCAATATTTTTATACTCCTCCCTGGTCATTTGTCCAATCTTCCACTTCTTATAAGCCTCTTTTTTGCATTTAAGATCAGCAAGGATTTCACTGTTTAGCCAAGCTGGTCGCCTGCCATATTTACTATTCTTTCTACACATCGGGATGGTTTGTTCCTGCAACCTCAATAAGGATTCTTTAAAATACAGCCAGCTCTCCTGGACCCCTTTGCCCTTCATGTTATTCTCCCAGGGGATCCTGCCCATCTGTTCCCTGAGGGAGTCAAAGTCTGCTTTTCTGAAGTCCAGGGTCCATATTCTGCTGCTCTCCTTTCTTCCTTGTGTCAGGATCCTGAACTCGACCATCTCATGGTCACTGCCTCCCAGGTTCCCATCCACTTTTGCTTCCCCTACTAGTTCTTCCCTGTTTGTGAGCAGCAGGTCAAGAAAAGCTTTGCCCCTAGTTGGTTCCTCCAGCACTTGCACCAGGAAATTGTCCCCTACGCTTTCCAAAAATTTCCTGGATTGCCTGTGCACCGCTGTATTGCTCTCCCAGCAGATATCAGGGTGATTAAAGTCTCCCATGAGAACCAGGGCCTGCGATCTAGCAACTTCTGCTAGTTGCCAGAAGAAAGCCTCGTCCACCTCATCCCCCTGGTCTGGTGGTCTATAGCAGACTCCAACCATGACATCACCCTTGTTGCTCCCACTTCTCAACTTTATCCAGAGACACTCAGGTTTTTCTGCAGTATCATACCGGAGCTCTGAGCAGTCATACTCCTCTCTTACATACAATGCAACTCCCCCACCTTTTCTGCCCTGCCTGTCCTTCCTGAACAGTTTATATCCATCCATGACAGTACTCCAGTCATGTGAGTTATCCCACCAAGTCTCTGTTATTCCAATCACATCATAGTTCCCTGACTGTGCCAGGACTTCCAGTTCTCCCTGCTTGTTTCCCAGGCTTCTTGCATTTGTGTATAGGCACTTAAGATAACTCAATGATCGTCCCTCTTTCTCAGCATGAGACAGGAGTCCTCCCCTCTTGCGCTCTCCTGCTTGTGCTTCCTCCCAGGATCCCATTTCCCCACTTACCTCAGGGCTTTGGTCTCCTTCCCCCGGTGAACCTAGTTTAAAGCCCTCCTCACTAGGTTAGCCAGCCTGCTGGCGAAGATGCTCTTCCCTCTCTTCGTTAGGTGGAGCCCGTCTCTGCCTAGCACTCCTTCTTCTTGGAACACCATCCCATGGTCGAAGAATCCAAAGCCTTCTCTCCGACACCACCTGCGTAGCCATTCGTTGACTTCCACGATTCGACGGTCTCTACCCCGGCCTTTTCCTTGCACAGGGAGGATGGACGAGAACACCACTTGCGCCTCAAACTCCTTTATCCTTCTTCCCAGAGCCACGTAGTCTGCAGTGATCCGCTCAAGGTCATTCTTGGCAGTATCATTGGTGCCCACGTGGAGAAGCAGGAAGGGGTAGCGATCCGAGGGCTTGATGAGTCTCGGCAGTCTCTCCGTCACATCGTGTATCCTAGCTCCTGGCAAGCAGCAGACCTCTCGGTTTTCCCGGTCAGGGCGGCAGATAGATGACTTCAGTTAATTCAGCTTTCAACATTACAAACTTATTTTCATTTTTAAACCTGCTTTAAACCTGCTTCTGAAAATATAATCCTCACTTTAAACCTACTTTATTTTGTGCCAAATGCTACTATCCTATGTTAATTCCTTTAAAGTTACTTGCTTCTAGATTTTCCATAACAATCTTTTTAGAAAGGCTTAATACACAAACCATAAGAAGTTTCAAAGTTAATGTTTAATCACTAATATTGCTTTCTGGATAGAATTATACCATTTACAGCCTACTGAGTTTATTAAAATAAATTCGCCTCCATTCATTGTTCATTTGAAAATGTAATACATCTATTGTAAGTATTTTAATGCAACTATAAACCCATAATATGCTTTCCAAAAAGTGCACCTTATGATTTCCAATAAAAACACTAGAGTATGTCTACGCTGCAAGGGCTACAGTGATGGCAGAGATTTTTCCATCGTTATAGTAAATTCTCCCCCTCAAGAGCCTGTAGCTAGGCTGATGGAATGCTTTCATCGACCTAGTGGTGACTATACCAGGGCTTAATTACATCTCTCAGGCGTATAAATTTTTCATACCCTTGAGCAACATGCCTAGGTCAACCTAATTTTTAGGTGTAGACCAGGCCTTACTTCTCTTGTCAATTAATTACTAAATTCTCCTTATTGATGACAAACTAGGGAAAAATATTATAAATTTAAAAGGTTTTACATTTTTATTTACACATTAGGCATCTGTCATTACTTTATAAAATTTAGCCACTGCAGGCCACAATTGATCAGCAGATCATGTTTCAGAATTATTTATTCTAATACATAAAATGTCATTCCTATTTATTAATTGTCTGGAAACTAACAAATATTTCTAAGAATAATTATAATTTATGTTTTATAGAAAACTAAAAATATCAGATTTTGCCATTGTGTTCATATGAACAAATTATCAGTAGATCTATCTGTTAAAATGAGAAAAGAGAACTATTGCACGCTCTTCGAATTGGTACAAATTACTACATCAGGTGCAGGGCAACAATTAACTGGATCCACAGACTCTATACTTGTTTCATTCCTTTGAGTTAAGTGTGTATGGCCTCTGGTATTTGAATGCACTATTCTGTACATGTTGTTAATGGCCTGCTACCATATCACTTTGCTTTTATCCAAAACTCAGAGATGCAATGGTCCCTAATACTCCCTTCTGTGAGCAAGTGGGCAGGGAAGGGTAGTAAGAGGTGAGTAATGGGCATAGTCATGCCTCCACCACCCACATGCCCAGCAGGCACAACTGGCCAGGCATGAGAAGGGAGTGTTAAAGTGCACCCTGAAAAGAGCTCAACTTGCTCTCCTTTTAGTTTGGGAAGGGGAGGAAAAGGGAGGAATTGTTACTGAGTCAAGTCAAAGGATCAATCTAGACTTTAAAAAATTAGGATCGTCTGAAATCACCAACTACCTCATAGTAACTTTGAGTGTGTTAGGATTGGCTGATACGGGATCTAATACATCAAAATTGCTGAAGGAATTTTTTCCTCTCTTCAATGTTTTATTGAGTCTATATATCAAAATGTTTTAATTAAAATTTACATCACAGTTTGGAACAGATTTCTGCAACAGAAAATTTTGTCAGAGTTTCAGACATTATAGCAATGAAAAAAAATAATTAGACAAAGCAGAAAAAAAGAACAATCTTTCCCAATGTAGGTGAGGAAACGTCACCACTGTTTAAATGCATTCAATTAATGTCAATAGTACAATTATATAAAAATAGAGCTACGTGTAAAAGGAGATTATGAGTTTAGGATTGAACATCCAATACATAGGAGTTCTTTTTATTAGATATTTACTATTAAGCACCACTATGTTCAGAACTGAAGTAGATGCTAATATGGAGATATTTCCTATCTTGAAAGAGTTTGTAATATAAAAAAAGGCAAGCACAGGGAAAACAAGATGTACTCAGAAAACCAGAGGTAGGAGTCAGATTTGTGTTCTGTTTTGTTTTGCTTTTTTAAATAATTACTCTGATGTTGGGATGGGAAAGGCATATAAGGAGGACTGGTATGTATGGGAACAGTTTGTGACTGTTTGTGACACATACTGATCTCAGTTACAGTGATGGAAATCAGAATCTAACTCATTGTTCTTGTTTGTTTTTTAATTCATTTTTTAAAAAACATCAACAATTAAGCATCCTTTGGCAATCTCTACTTAAAGGAGAAGTGAAAAAGTTTTGCCAAAAGTTAAAAACTACAGATAAGATCCCAATAGATGAAACTACATATAGTTGTTTAAAAATGTAATGAGCTCTGTATTTTACCCCACCTCTGCATGAAACCTAAGCTGACTTTTTGGTTTCATTGCCCAAATGACATCACAAATACTATGACAGAAAGAAAGAGAAAAAGAAAAATGATGAAAACAGGATTTAGGGCCCACTTCTGATCCTACTTAAGTCAATGGGAGATTTGCCATTGATTTTAATAAAAAAAGGACCAAGTCCTTAGAATGGAATGTTTCTTTCCAAAGTTTTATTTATGGTACTTATGCTATCGCTTGACCTGGCAAGAAAAAGAGGAAATCTGTAGCTGAGGAGCTAAGGAAGGAGGCATTTTACTTGTGTGAAAATGTACTATTAATTACATTTTTAAATTATGTCTGCATAATGGCTAAAAAGGGAGAAAACATATAAAGGAGTTTTAAGAATTTAAAAAAAAAATTGCAGTTCCCCTTTCAGGCAGCCCCACCATGTACAGCAAAAGTGATGGTTCTAATCAGGTTTGTAATTCTCTAATTTCTTGGTAAATACTCCTATATTTATTTTTTCTTGCAGTTACCTAAAAAATGAAGATTTACAATAATAAAGTTGATATTTCTAAACGCCAAAAGTTCCTTCCCTATTACAGTATTTCCTGCTTTGTTCTTGTTGACAGAAATGATTCCTTGACTTTTCTTCTAGAAAACACTTAAATGGCAAGAGGATGTAGTCTTAAACAAAACACTCCCTTGATACCAGCCATGAAGGGAAAGAAGGAATCAATTATATTGTAAGGGAAAGGATATAAACATTTCAGATATTGATCTTGTGTTATTTCTTTAACTAGGTTTGTTTCCTTTATTTAGCTGTACAGTCTAATCTTACACACACAAAAATTAAAAAAGCATTATTCCAGAGAATCCTCATATAGGATGTTACACTGGCAAATTACCTAAAATAGTCTTGTTTTAGGGCTTGTCTACACTTGAAAGTTAACTAAGCTAGACAAATTCTGTCTGGAAATAAGGTACACATTTTTAACAGTGAGAGTAATTAACCACTGGAATAATTTACCAAGGGTTGTGGTGGATTCTCCATCACTGATAATTTTTGAATCAAGATTGAATGCTTTCTTAAAGGACCTGCTCTGGGAATTATTTTGGGGATGATCATAGTGGCCCCTACTGACATTGGAATCTATGAATTTGGATTAAGGTAGGATGTGAATTTAAAGCACAATAGCTTTTCCAGAAAAACTGCACATGTTAGCACACTTATTCCAGAATCATAGAATATCAGGATTGGAAGGGACCTCAGGAGGTCATCTAGTCCAACCCCATGCTCAAAGCAGAACCAATCCCCAGACAGATTTTCGCCCCATATCCCTAAATTGCCCCCTCAAGGATTGAGCTCACAATGCTGGGTTTAGCAGGCCAATGCTCAAACCACTGAGCTATCCCTCCCCCTCAAATAATAGTTCCTTGTTCCTGTTTAGACTAGTCCACTTTCACAGTAAATGGAAATGGGACAAGGCACTCCACAATAAGAGTGTATAAACATGGTGTTAATCAGGAATAGTTATTCCAGATATTTCCTTGTATATTACTTATTCATTTTAAATATAGCTGTTTCTGATTTCATATTCCTTTTTCAATCACAGAAAATGTTTCATGGATTAACCTAAATTCACTCCACACAGCCTTTAGCAATCTATGTGGCTATGACTATGTAGAATAAATATAATCATATATACTGGCAAATTACATTCCATCATTTCTTACAGTGAAAAATATTGAGTCAGGAGAGGAAAACAAAGCTGTTGAAATGACTTCTGAAATAAGCAGGAATGGCTTGTTGGTTAGGAACTGTGAAACACTTTAGAACAGATATTGATTTGCTAAAAATAAGTAGAGTAGAATCATGAATTTTACCAAGTCTCTTAAGAAATATTTGCTTTTAAGAATATATGAATGATCTATACATATATTAGATAGCTGTGTAAAACTGCAAAAAAATTGTAAATTTGGATTAAATTACTTTTAGGCATATACGATAAACTTAAATTACATAGAATTTGCTAATATAGATTACTAATATTTTAAGTAATAAACAGTTGACTTTTTATCTAAGGATCTCAAAGAACCATAAAGAACTAGATATTATTGTCCCAATTTTACAGATGGGAACACTGAGGTAGAAGATTATATGGTTAGCCAAAAGAGATACTGCGGCAGTCTCTGGTATTCAGGAACTGTTCTCCTGGCCTCAAGCTCCTGGCTCCAAAAAACATTATAGAATTCTGTCTGCTATAAGGTTAAAGTTGGTATGAATTTTCTAGTCAAGTGTTAAGGGCTGATTCTAGTAAATCTTTGTGATCCAGATCCTTGGCCCTATTCAGCCTGATTTACACTGCTCCAGGGCACAAAGCAACCAAAAACTTGAGAACTTCCCATCTAAGGATTCCCAAGCCTGGGAGAATCCCCAGGTGGCATAGAGTTGGCCCTGCTACCCAAAAGCACCAGGGAACTTCATGAGTGGGGGAAAAGCTGGAATATATCTGTGTTTTACGGATTCCCGGCTGTGAGAATGGCCTCCTCGGGCCAAGGACAGCCAAACCTAAGGCTGTTCTATGTTGCAGCAAGGGCTGCCCTAGCCTGCCAATGATTAGCAACAAGATAAGGAAGCTGCAAAGTTGACATTAAGCTTCCTTTTTCCCTGCTGCCCCCTCACCTTCCTGCCACCCCTCCTCCACCAGTCCTGTACTGAATGCAGTTTGGTCAGACAAGTGAATCCAGCCAACACAGAATTGTTTATATGTCCAAAGCAACCTTAAATACACCTAGACTGTCCTTAAATTCTTCAATGCCAATACTATCAGCAACACCAACTTCTAGCATAGTGGCACTTAGCTTTTAAAAGCTGAACAGTCACAGTGAAAGGCACCAGCTTTGGCAAAAACTACTAATTATTGTTTAATCATCCAAATACGTGGCTAACAAAATTAAAACAACATAAAACAGTAGAGCATAATTACCATGCTAAACATCAAAGCTGAAATTTTCACTTCTCCTGATTAGATACCAGTACAAATACAAATGTAACATGTGAGGAAGGGTTTCAATAACAACCATGAACTTACTGAAAGTGTAATAGGAAGCCTTATTCAACAGAAGAATAGAACCCTATGCAGAGCTTTATTTCATTTTTTTTTAAATGTAGTTCTAGTGATTCTGTACTTCAGTGTTTCTGATATAATAGAATTTGGCGTGGAAGCTAATGAAACTGGGGTTTAAACTTCCAACTTGCTTTTATCAAAAGTATTGAATTAGATCTTAAATGTATGTACAATCAGGTAACAGCTTTGTGTTAGTCTGAATGTGGCATGTTATCATTATACATTATAACCAGCATTGATGCTGTGGCTCGATTAAAGAGCTGTGCTGTGGTCACTCACAGCTCTAAAGGGATACCCATGAACCGTTCTTAATTTGTTTTCCCACCCACACTACAATCTTTTACTGAACAAATGCTGCAGCACGCAGAAAATTTTGCCTCTGGAAAGAACTATAGTTGGATAGAGGATATTAAAAAAACTTAAAACTAACCTTGATGTTCAATTAGAGGTATTGGTAGATGATTGCAATGGGTAATTCATAAAACTGCAAGAAACAGGTCCCTACTGCTCATGTCTTTTGGACTAAAGTCAACAGTTAGTGAATCAACATTTAAAAATACAAAGGTCACACTTATATGTTTTGTAAGTATTAGAGTTGTTTTTTTTAAAATACTTGCTGGGTTTGGTTAATTTTTCAGTTATATTTCAGTTAACTACTTAAGAAAGTTTATTTTATTACATAGTAAAATAAACTGTCAATTTTATTCAATTTTAAAAATTGAGTTGTGTTATTTTCTACAATACTATCTGATTATCTTTTATGTTGCCAGCTAATAACCTCAAAAGCATAAACTGAAGTCATACAAAAAATTCACATTGGCAATTAAAACTTAGGTTTTTCTCTTTTCATTTATCGTGCGCAGTAACATACTTTGTTTCTTCAGCAACAATCACACTTTGTAAATTATGCTGTTAATCCAACAAATTCGTACCAGTATAGACAGTACTTAGGGTTTTGTATTTGCGAGGGATTAACATATAATACTGACAAGACAATTTGGTATTGTTTATACTTTCCGATCAGCAGTACAGGATGAAGCTAAAATAAAAAGTGAATCATAACTAGAGGCAGGTGCAAATAAGCGCTGAAGAGCACTGGCAGTAAAACAAAAGAATAGAAGGACACTCATGTTGTACCAATATCATGCATTCAGTCCAGCATATCCTAGTACAGTTTACACAACCAAAGCTAGCTTCAAGAATGTCTAGCTGTATTTAAGTTGTTCAATGGCAACATTGTCAGCAATACCAGATTCCACTGTAGTAGCACTCAATGAGCACATGAGTTAAATCGTCTGTATTACTGGTACCTTCACAAGTATACATTATAAATAACACTTAAAAAACCAATGTACCACAAAAGGTAAAATTACTAAGGTTCCAAGCCTGAAAAATTTGGTCCATGTAGGCAGTCCTCTGTACACTCAGAGTCCCACAGAGTTCGAAGGGACTCCATGCCTGCATTAGGGCCATTAGTGTGGATCAGATTTCAGGAATGATATCAGCATCAAAAGGGTTCAGTCACTAGCAACAGGGGAATAACATGGCAACATCTAAAGTATTACTCACCAATCTGCAAATGGCAGCCCAAACCTTAAGTCCTTCTCCAGCAGAACTCTCACTGAGGTCAATATGAAAAGTGAGTAGAGACTACATACTGGACAAAAATAAGTTGGCCTTTAGTGTATTTTCCAATAAGTTTTGTGCTTGCTGCAGGACATGTAATGGGGCTGATTTGTGTGTACTGTTCTGGTTAGAAATTACTTAAGTTTATTTTGGTTGGTCTTCTGATTTTTGAACTCTTGGGTTTGGTATTACTCATAGCTGCCTATCAGCGAGTGCCACATTAGAATCTGGTGCATCACCATTCTGGATCCACCCCTGGGTAGGCTAACTCTATATCGCATCTATACAGTGAATTGTTGAAATTTGTATTAAGTTTCATCCCTGATTTCAGAACAATGGGACCACTTTTAAGAGTGTAAATTGATTTCCTTGTTTGACAGTCAGTTTAAAGGGATCTCTATTTGTAGTGATAATTTTGCTAGTCCTTTAGGACCATGACTTTGATCTTTCACATTTTTAGTGGCTGCTTGAACTTTCTCATTATTTGTCCTCTAAAATGCATTTCTTTCATAAGCTTGATGTTATAAAAGTGTAAATTACATCCTAATGGAAACTTCATGTGCAATAGGGACTAAATAATTTTCCTTAATTTTTTTGTTTACTTATTACAGTGTTGTTTTGCTCCTTTAGCTTCTAGTCTGCTCTCTCATTTTCTAATTTCTTATGTACTTTGCACAGAGTTTGAGGGGAAAGGATTAAAGGTGTGTGGTGTTTAGATACTGCTTGTGATTATTAGAACTGGGAGCACTGGCTGTTGGGAGTCTGAAAGGACAGGAAACAGGAAGGAGGGAGGAGGAGTTGAGAAGGCTGAGTGAGAGTTACAGAGGGTGAAGCAGCAGCTGCTTGGTAAAGAGGTTTCCACTGTAAAAATAAAGTCCTGTTGAAGTTTGTTAGTACCTTGCCTGGTTGATACAACATTTTGGCGACGAGGATGGATCTTCTGCCTCTGAACCCACCTGCACCCTTTCTGCAAAGCCCGGGTGAGCCTCCAATTGCTTTTACTGTCTGGATCCATATGTTTGAGACTTATCTGCTTGCAATCAGTGCTACAGAGATTTCTGAAGTAAGAAAGCATGCTCTGCTAATCCACTGCCTTGGAGCAGAAGGGCAGTGTATATTTTACACTTTTCCCCTTGCAGATGATAAATATGAGACTGCACTCACTGCATTAAAGAACTTTTTTGTGCCAAAAGTGAACGTAGTAGCTAATCGCTACAGATTTCGCCAGCGTGAGCAGAAACCAGGGGAGACTATAATGCAGTATCTTGCTTCCCTCAGGAGTCTGATTGTAACTTGTGACTTTGGGAATATGGCAGATGAGATGATTAGAGACCAGCTCATTGAGAAAACCACCATGCTTTGTGTAAGAGAACATTTACTTCTAGAACCACAACTTACACTAGAAAAAGCAATAACCATTGCTACTCAGATTGAGTCAGCAACAGCTGAAATTAAAATAATGAGCAAGGATACAGGAGGCACAGTCCAGGCTGTGACTCCTTTGCAGAAAAGCAGCAAAGAGTCCTGTGGCACCTTATAGACTAACGGACGTATTGGAGCATGAGCTATCGTGGGTGAATACCCACTTTGTCGGATGCACGTCGTATTCACCCACAATAGCTCATGCTCCAATACGTCTGTTAGTCTATAAGGTGTCACAGGACGCTTTGCTGCTTTTACAGATCCAGACTAACACGGCTACCCCTCTGATACTTTGCAGAGAAGTTCACTATCGCTGCAGACAAACAATTGCAAGGGGAAAACTAATGAAAAGCCACTGAATCAGCAAATTCAAAATACATGCTTTCGCTGTGGATCCCCACATCATTTTGCAAGCTACACAGGATGTCCAGCAAAAGTTGCTCAGTGCAATCATTGCAAAAAGATTGGACATTTTGCTAAAGTATGTCGCAGTAGCCAGTTCAATCAACAGGTGCATGCAGTTACAATACCAGATGTTACTGTGCTGAGTGTGGACAAAATCAACACTGCACATATTCCAGAACAAATAAAGTGCACCGTAAACGTTTCCGCCATACCCTCAGGCAAATCACACTCTATTCAGCTAATGTTGGACACTGGCTCAGCAGTATCTATACTACCTGATTCCATCTATTTGCTTTACTTTAAAGATGTGCCTCTTACTGAACCCAAACTTCAGTTGGTGTGCTATTTGAAAAACCATATTCCAGTACAAGGCTGCCTGCCAGCAATAGTTACTTTTGGTGATTACTGTGTAACTGCAGAGTTCTACATTGTCCACAAAGGCACTCCTATCCTTGGCAGAGATTTATTGGCTGCTTTAAATCTCAGGGTAGTTAATGGACGAATTGATCTTCCTCAGCAAAGCACTCTTGCGGTACACACACCAGTTTCAGCTGGGACCCAACACCAGGTTGAGGAGAAACTGGGCTGTGCTTATGGTTTTCTGCATAAAGTTAAAATGCGAAATAATGTGATGCCTGTACGACAGAAATTACAGCGCTTAACATTTTCAGTCAGAGAAGCTGTTTCAGAGGAACTTAGAAAACTTGTTCAAAAGGACATTATTGAAGAGATTAACTCCTCGGAATGGGTTTCACCTATAGTAGTGACGCAGAAGAAGGGTGGAGTCATTCGCCTTTGTGTGGACTTATGGGAGCCAAATAAAGCTATTGTGATTGACAGCCACCCTCTTCCTCACATAGAAGTAGTATTTGCAGAACTCCATGGAGCAAAGATGTTTTCTACTCTTGATTTGCAGAGCGCATATCACCAGGTTATGTTGCATGACGATAGAGACCTCACAGCATTTATTCCACGAGGGACTATTTTGTTTTAAACGTGTTCCATACGGTCTCGCATCAGCCCCAAGTGCCTTCAAAAAATGATGTCATTGATTCTGAAGAATCAACATGGAGTTCAGTGCTATTTGGATGATATTATCGTGTTTGGAAATACTACTGAGGAGCATGACAGTAACCTGCAGTCTGTACTAAACTGCATCAGCAAAGCAGGCCTCAAGCTCAACAGGTCCAAATACAAATTTAGGCAAACTGAACTCTCCTTTCTGGGGCATACAATTTCACAGGCTGGACTAAAACCTGATCCATATCATATCCTGGCAATTTCAAATGCTCCTCCTCCAACAGATTTGCAAACCTTACATTCCTTCTTGGGTCTTACCTCCTGGTATGCAAAATTCATTCCCAATTATGCTTCTGTCATTGAACCATTACAAGAATTACTATGGAGAAGTTGGAGAAGTTCAACCTTAGTGTGGACAATGGACGCACAAGCTAGTTTTGAAACGGTGAAAGACTTGATTGTACATAGTCCAGTACTTGCACTATTCAGTCCCGCATTGCCCACAATTGTAACTACTGATGCTTCTGATTATGGACTTGGGGCTGTCCTCACACAACTTCATGAGGACAACGCAGAGAGGACTGTTGCATTTGCTTCAAGGACACTAAGTAATGCTGAGAGAAAATATTCTACAATCGAAAAAGAAGTACTTGCTTGTGTCTGGGCTACTGAAAAATGGAGAACTTACCTGCGAGGCCGCACGTTCAAGTTGCGCACAGACCACAGCCCTTTGACGACGTTGCTCACCATGAAAGGACTGGGAAGAGCAGGATATCGTATTGCTAGATGGTCTGCAAGACTACGGTCTTTCAATTATGAACTAGAATATAAGCCTGGAAACAAAAATGTGGTAGCTGATTGCCTTTCTCGCCTGCCTTTGCCTTCACCAGAGGGTCCACTGGAGGATGAGGATGTAGTAGTTGCACTTATTACAAGCACTCGTACTGCAGTTACAAGAGAACAATTTCAAGCTGCTTGTTCAGCGTGTCCAATTCAACAAAAACTACTGGAATTTCTGACAAAGAGATGGCCCAGTAACCTTAAAAACCTTGACTCAGTTTTGCTGCCTTATTTTAGAGTTCGGGATGAACTTCCTTTGCTTGATGGCTGTATGCTATGAGGTACACACCGGCTACTTGTGCCAGAAGAATTACAGTCAAAACTCATACACCTGGCACATGATACTCATCAAGGAATTGTCAGAACCAAACAACGACTACGGGATCTGTATTGGTGGCCAGGGATGGACTTTCAAACTGAAGCACTCATAAAATCCTGTGTCACTTGCCAAATGCATGATAAGACAGCAGTGACATGTACCCCTCCATTACAGCCTGTTCCTCTTCCTGAATCTGCATGGGAAAAAGTGGCGATTGACATTGTAGGACCCTTTGATACTGCTCCAATTGACTGTCGTTATGCCATCACTTTAATAGACTATTTCAGTAAATGGCCTGAGGTAACGTTTACATCAAAAATTTCTTCTGCTACAGTAATTAAATTCCTCTTTTCAGTTTTTAGCAGGGAAGGTAACCCCAAAGAACTGGTTTCAGATAATGGTAGTCAATTTACTTCCCTGGAGTTTGAAACTTTTCTAGCAGAGAGGAACATTTTACACAGAAGGTCATCCCTATATTACCCTCAAGCCAATGGGGAAATTGAACGGTTTAACAGAAGTTTGAAAGAGAGTTTGCAAACAGCTAAACTGGAAGGGCGATTGTGGATACCCTTCACTACTGATTTCTTGCAAGCATAACGGGCTACACGACATGCCACAACACAAAGATCACCCGCAGAGTTACTGCATGGGAAACAGATGAATACTAAACTGAACATTGCTGGATTGTTAAAGGCACGACCTGATGCCCCAAACAAGGATGATGTGAGAAAAACAGTTGAACAGAACCAAGCAAAGTCTAAGGCTTTCACAGACAAGCAGCGGGGTGCTAAGGAACCAAAGTTTGAGTGTGGTTCCTTCGTTAGAATATGAAAACCTGGAATCTTATGCAAAGGGGACCATAAATTCACAGCTCTTCTTAAAATCATAGAGGAGAAGGGACCTTACACCTATCGACTTTCTGATGGGCGGGTATGGAATGCTTCTTATCTTGCACCTGTCTATGCACCAAGAGGAGATTATGCCAACACCCAGTCTGCATTGGATGACTTCTCCGTGGGACAGTTTCTTAAGAGAGGAGGGAATGTGGTGTTTAGATGCTGCTTGTGATTATTAGAACTGGGAGCACTGGCTGTTGGGAGTCTGAAAGGACAGGAAACAGGAAGGGGGGAGGAGTTGAGAAGGCTGAGTGAGTTACAGAGGGTGCAGCAGCAGCTTAGTAAAGAGGTTTCCACTGTAAAAATAAAGTCCTGTTGAAGTTTGTTAGTACCTTTCCTGGTTGATACAACAAGGTGGTGTTTGGTAGATGTGTCTTTCAAAGTTGGAGTGCTCTTCAATTCTTAAGGAGTCTCACCATGGGCTTTTTATAAATCAGTTAAAAATCAGAAGTCTAGTTAAGTGCAATATGAAATTTCATTCTCTTAACTTTTCATCATACATATCTACAGAACTTTAACTCATGTTAAATGTTTTCTTCTAAAGGGAGACATTTCAATGTACCCTAGTTTAAACTGAAAGCAGAATTTGGGACAAAAGTGATGGGTATCACCAAGATACAACAAATCTCAAATAAAATAGTTGAACACTAAAGAGCAAAAATAAGAGTTCAGAAGAACTGCAGCACACTTTTAATGTATTAGGAATACATTAATAGCACTTCATTTTATCTTACTGCATAAGGAAAAGCAGTCAGTTATAATAATTTAGCTTATAAAAGAATTGATTATTGAAATTTATTTAAAGTGTGTCCATAACTATAATCCTTACTCTCGCAAGTAATTCTCATACATACATGCATGCAGTTCCATTAACTTCAATAGAACAACTCACACAACACCAACACCACCTAGCTCTTATATAGCATTTTTCATCCATAGGTCTCAAAGCACTTTACAAAGGAGGTCAGTGACAATATGTCCAATTTACAGAGGGGGAAACTGAGGTACATAAAGGGGAAGTGACTTGTCCAAGGTCACCCAGAAGGCCAGAGCCAGGACTAGAATCCAGATCTCCCAAGTCCCAGCCTGCCACATTGCCTACATGAGTAAAGGTTGTCAGGATCAGCTCCATTGCAAATTATTATGGTATACTTCTATAAGGCTCTGATCACATAAGCACCTCCACAGATCCTAAGGCCCCAATCCTGCAACGAGCTCTGCACTGGCAGATCCTGAATCCTGGAGGAACTCCAACTGAAGTTAATGGAGATCCGCCTATATGCAGCTCATTGCAGGAATGGGACAAAAAGACAAGTGGCAGATAAAGGATAAGATGACGACTATCAAATATTTTTATTTTATATACAAATATATATTTTCAACTTTCTCCCTATTGTTAAACAGAATGAGTGCCAGCTAGCCAATTCTGCCCCTCAACTCAACCTAGCCATCATTAGTTGGCTGACATCTTGCTGCAGCAGAGGTGATCATTGCTTAATTTAGAGAACATCTGTAGCATAACTGATACTTATGAGAATTTCAGAAAGGGGATACTATTGTTTGCGTGATTCACCAGTATGATGAATACAGCCACCATGGATACTTTTGAGTGTATAAACAAGCAATTTTTTGTTTGCTTAGGATCTTAAAGATTTATTGGTCCAATACAGTAAAGATATTCTAGCATCACTACTCATCGTCAGGAATAGCTGAATGCTTTTCTTTCCCCTGTAGACCACTCTAGTGCAATGTGACAGAACACATCTAGTTTTTCTATAGCATCCTTCCCATGAAATACAATAGCAATTTACTAATCCCTTCAAAATTCACAAAAAACGGTGGTGGCTCCCCACTTTATTAAAAATCTAATAGCAATGAGTCCTTGCATTACCAATCAAGACTCATTACTTTTCCAAAATAAAAATATACAGCAACCACAGGGCCTACTGAAGTCTTTTAGCTGCAGTAGCTGTTGAGCGGTTCCATGACTGCTCCACAATCTGCAGGAAGAGGAAAATCCATTCCACCCCATGCACCTCTCTAGAGCTCCTCCCATTAATTCAGGCGTGTTCACAATTTCTCTCTTACTTCTTAAGTTACAAAGTATTGTAAACCACAATGGCTTTCCCAGCTACTTCTATGAATGAAAAAGGATCTACTATATCACCAAATGCTTTAGAGAGAGACCAATTATTTCAGTTTAACCTACTGGAGCTTATTTTGTATTGTTCTATCACTAGCAGCACTTCAGTTACACAAAAGTGCAATGAGAACATTGCTTCTTGTTACTGATGTCTTGATGGAGACTAATTTGTGAATGTCAACTCTTGTAGATATTGATCGGTTTTTCTTTCCTCTATATTTGGTTGGTGTCAGTGCCCATTATCTCAGTTGCACCATTCAAAGATACTCTGTCTCCTACTCAGTCACATGAGGTGAAATAGAGAAAAAGCTTTCTCCACAGAAGCTCAAATAGTTCTGTCTCTTGAAAGGATTCTGTCAACCATAATAGGTATAGTCTGCTGACAAGCGGGGATTGTGAAGGTCAAAACTTTAACACACCAAGTGATTTGACATAAAAGATGTGCAAAATTATCAATTTCTTATCCATTGCCTTGCTGCAAAATATGAAATAGTCATTAAAATTTGGTCAACTGATTTTTTTTTAATGTTGTCAAGTATACTCAAGATGTTTGCTTACCACTTTTTTCCCCAATGTTTGTGCTTAATTTTACAAAAATTCGTAACTGTGGTATGGGCCAGATTTCGCATAGTGTTAAGGTATTGCTGTGCTCGGTGTTGCAATGCCTCACTGATTTAGGAGCATAAATATCATTTTCAAACATTTAGGCACTTAGGAGCCAAAACCCCATGGGACAGTCAATGGGATTAAGCCCTCTAAGCACTGAACTCCTTTTGAAAATGGTATGTAGGCTCCTAAATCAGTTAGGCATTGCAACACTGAGCACAGGAACACCTAAATACCTTCAAAATCATGGCCTTTGTCTTCTGCAAGATTTTGAATTTATTCCTTGATCTCACTTTCTCAAAGTCATCTCTACCAGCAAAACAGCTTTTCACTATAGGAAAGACAGATCAAAATGGTGGTATTCAGTAAGTAGAAAGGCAATTTTTGTTTAGAAGAAGTTACAGAATCCAGATGTATACTATAGATAAACTGCTAATAACAGAAATAAAAGGATCTGATCCTGAATTTTTACCATTGACTTCAGCGGCAGTGGAAACAGACTTCAAAGGCCCTGATTCTGGAAGATACGGAGTGCCCTGAACCCCCATTTATGTGAGCTAAAGGTATTCAGCACATCAAAGGATCAAGTATATCACTAAACTCAAATATTGTTATAATGATAATGGCAGATTTATCTAAATGAAAACAAGTTCCTCTACTATTTTGGGCTTCAAATTGCAACATTATGGATTTATAATACCATTTGCTACACTAAACACCTTGGAACCAAATTCTGCTTCCACTTATCCTCACTGAATCCTTCTCAAGTCAATGGAGCTTCCTATGTATAATCAAGCACAGGATTTGGCCTGCAATATGCAGCCAAAAGGTTTGATAATTTTCAGATTTTTTACCTGGTCAGTAATTCAATGGGAAAATTCCAATGATAACCTAGATGCTTCAGGAAGTGGTGCTCTTTAGTGTCTCCATACTGATTTATGGTTTGCATCAAAAATCAAGTGAAATTAGTGGATTTACATGATTTCAAGACAGATTCAGCAATTCTGACCGACTTTTGCTTTGAGATTGGGGACCATCAAATTCCAATATCAGGGTAAAAGTTGGGAGGTGAGTACAGTAACTCCTCACTTAAAGTCGTCCCGGTGAATGTTGTTTCGTTATTATGTTGCTGATCAATAAGGGAACATGCTCATTTAAAGTTGTGCAATGCTCCCTTCTAACGTCATTTGGCAGCTGCCTGCTTTGTCCACTGCTTGCAGGAAGAGCAGCCTATTGCAGCTAGCTAGTGGGAGCTTGGAACCAGGGTGGACCGGCAGCCCCCCATCAACTCCCCACTCCCCTAAGTTCCCTGTGCAGCAGCTGCCCAGCAGGCTAGCAATTGCAGCTGTGCCTCCCCCCACTGCCATGTGCTGCTCCTGCCCTCTGCCTTGGAGCTGCTCCCCGAGATTCCTGCTTGCTGGGGGTGGGAGGGAGAGGAGGAAGAGTGGGCTAATGTCAGGGTGTCCCCCTCCCCCCTGCACCCCACTTACCCCATCTTCCATAAGCGGGGGGGGGGGGGGCACACGACAAGGCTCAGGACAGAGGGAGCTTGCTGGCAGCAGCAGCTGCGGTCTCAGCAAGCTGATCTAATTAACAAGGCAGAGTACTTAAAGGGGAAATGCGCAGCGCTCTCTCTCTCTCTCTCTCTCTCTCACACACACACACACACACACACAGTCTGCTATGCTCTCTCCCCTCCCTCCATTCCTACTGTCTTGTAGAGTGAGAGAGTTAACCCTTGAGGGCTCAGCCAATTATTAGTTCATTTAGCAGAAAGGCATTCCCTGGAAAATATCCCACACTCTGACTCCTCCACCTCAACCAAATTTCACAATCATCATCACTGCGTACCAGTATTAAATTGTTTGTTTAAAACTTATAGTGTGTAGGGGGAGGGGGGTCTTTTGTCTGGTGAAAAAAAAATTCCCTGGAACCTAACTCCCATATTTACATTAATTTACTTAACATCGTTTCACTTAAAGTCGCATTTTTCAGGAACATAATTACAACGTTAAGTGAGGAGTTACTGTACTTGTGTGGATCTAAACATTAAAAAAAAGGTTGGCAAACCACAGTGAAGTAAAACAGCTGAGTTTCACATGACTCTGATTTCCTTGTATCTGTACTACAAACACAATGTAAATAACTGATGTAGCACCTGTTCTATACCCACACATTTATCAACAAGAATCCACCTCCCAGGAAGAAAACAGAAAGCAGGTATGTACAATATTCTGGACCGGGCAAAGTTATTAACATAAAACACCATCATATTGGCAAAGCAACCATAATATGACATAAAAGAGGAGGATCTTAAGTATTCTGAAAATAAAGACTCTTACATCCTATGGGGAAGCACTATTTTTTCCTACACCAGACCTTCTAATCACCACTTTACTAGTATGAATCAAAAGTTACCTTTGGCAATATTTGCATATCATATTGGGGACAGTGACAAATATATTTCACTCTTCGTGATGTAACACGTGAAAAAAACAACATACATTTCGCCTCCCAACTGAAACTTAAACTAAAGTTTCCTGCAGATGGCAAAAGAGTCAGCAAAATTAGAACTGCTATCTAAGGATGCTAGAAAACCTTATTAACAGACTCTTGTATCAGCTACAATAGTCAAAGAGACCATTAATCTTTTAATTTCACTTTAGAAGCAAGGACTACTCAAAGGGCAAAAGTTCCCAGTGCTCCCAAGTACAGCTGGGTGAATAACTTATTTTTTGGTTCAGTGGCAGTTTAAAAAAAAATTATTTTTTTGTGTTTGGGTTGAACATAATGTGATTTTTTTTTAAATTTTCACTGGAACTGAAAAAGTCCATTTTGAATCTGTTCCAGAGTAGAGATTTGAACCTAGCTCTTCCACATCCCTAACCACTGGGCTAAAGGTTGCAAAGGGGAAAGGGTAGAGAAGGGGCAACAGCGTCACCAGCACCTACCTCTTCCTCCTTATCTGGCTATTTTGTAAATAACTGAAATTATTCACATCAAATTCACGAATAGTTTCGGGTCAGCCAAAACTGCATTTTTATTACATAAACTATTAGTCAGAGTGGCACCAGTCAAGGTCTTAAATCAAAGTGATATAGTACCCCATCAGTGCTGCAACTCTTTTATGGCAGTCACTCCTGGCATTCAGGAGACTCCATCTCCTACCACCACATCTTAGCTCCTCAACCCTTTCTCCTAACTGCCTGATCTCAGAGGCAGCCTAGAGAGATTGTGATTTGGAGGTGCTCCCTCATAACGGACTGTGTTGTGAGTGTGGGAATTTGGAGATGTGTCCTGGAGGTGGAGGTTGGGAACACCACATGGCTATGTGCCGCAGTTCACTAGGGATACTCTCCCATTTGTTTTATTCCTTTCTAATTCACTGGTTTGTTATTTAATGAACTGTAAGATCATTACAGAGGCCTCCCGAGTTCCCTTTTCTATTCTGCCTCAACCCATATTCATCCAACCAGTCCCCTAGAAACACAAAACACACTTACTTCCACCTTACTTTCCCGACAGCATCCAAGCTGTGTCCCCCCATTTGACTCTTTCCCTTTCAGATCTAAATCTGCATCTTTCCACCTCCAGGCTGCCCACTCTTCCCTACCCCATTCTCACTCTCACCACCTGCTTCCCACTACCCTAGACCTTGCGTATTTCAGTGCATAGAAAAATGAATTTCCAAGTGAGATCCATTTTCTGAAAATAGTCAGGAAAGAGGCAATTAACAGCTTATCATTCACTAACCTTAGGGAAGGCTGCTAATTTTCACAGCTTTCCTTTCTGATGTATTTGTGCAAATGTATTCAATATCTGCAGATCCCTATTCCACATCAAGTCTACTAGGAAGCATCAATAAATTCTAGTTCACCGAAGGCAATGAAAACATTAAATGTTCTACAATAATTGTTATTTAAAAAGAGAGAGAGAGAGAAACACACTTTATCCTGCTAGACTAATTTCATTCATCAGTGCTGACTGAAAGCTTGGTAAAGCCAATGATTTCTTGTATGAATGTACCATCTGACATGATTAATTAGTGTCAAGTTAACCTTCCTGTGATAAAGCTTGCTTTGAATAGTGTAGTACAAAACACGCACACAAAAAATGCACCTGGTTAATGTGAACATGGGTAATTTTCTGCAAACCCAAACTGAATTCTTAGACCAATCTAATTCAAATTCAAAAGGTTTCCCCCATCAGTTTCCCATAGGGAGGAAGTGTGGTGTAGTGGGTAGGGCACTGAACTTGGATTCAGAAGACCTGAGTTTTCATTTATTAACTCAGTCACAGACATCCTGTGTGACCTTGAACTAGTCATTTAATATACCCTGTGACTCTGTTCCCATCAGTAAAATGGGCAGAACACCTTCCCACCTCATAAGAGCGTTGGGAGCATAAATCTATTTATGATTGTGGAGTGCTCAGATGCTACAGTGATGAGAACCATGTAAAATAGAAATGTCTGACGTACTCTGGCAGAAATACTGGCCTCATGGGACATTGCAATGTAGGAAATGTATTCACTTGCAGTGACATTCTCAGAGCTGGCAGGACAAGGGCAAAAGAGGAAGCACCTCACTTAGCTCCTGAAGGAGATGAGGACTCAGCCCACTCAGCTCCAAAGGGAAGCACTCTACATTACTCACGACCAACCTCCCAGCCCCACAACTAAAGAGCAGCACCGACACACCTGGGTAGAAGTGAATTTGTATATGGCACATTTTGAGGAAATCCATGGATAAGTCATAAATTTGATTAAAAAATTAATTTCTATCACCAAACTCTGATAAACAAAGAAAACAATTAAACATTTAAATCTGATTTGTTTTTTGTAAAGAGTTATATCATACCCACTTTGGTGTACACAACCAACGTCTCCCTTTTCTTTACTTATGGCTCTATCCAACTCACATTCGCCTCTGACTGTTATATTGCAGATGATCCTTTAAGTTACACAGATAAAGTAGTTAAACCTTATGCATATGTGTACTTCCTTTTCAGAAGCATCTATATAAATGCCAGTTTTACCCTCCACACCTGCTTAAGGCTATTTTCCCAGGGTCACAATCTGGGATTGAGTCTGCCCTGACAGGGCAGTCTGGCTCCGTGGAATGACACTGAGGGACCGATGTGCAAAAAACACACTCATAACTTAGGAGTACTTCCTCTAACACAGACTTTTGGCAAGAACAAAGCCAAAGTCAGTAAGACTTTTGACCTTTTTGATGAAGTAAAAGAAATGATGGGATTATATTGTATAGAAGGAATATCCAAGTTCTGTACCACAGTAACATTCATTGTGTATGCATGGCCCCCTGCAAAGCACTTTTACCAGAACGTAGCAGTCAAGCATATAGACACTTCTTTTCTGTGTGCTACTGTTTCCACAGAATATACAGTAGGGGCAGAAGATGGGGTTTGTAACAAATAAACGGAATTAACATTGCTTTATCCTTTAGGGGAATGTAGAAAATGATGGAAGAGCTGTAACTGGCAGATAAAGGATCACTGGCTTCAGGCAGCCCAGCCCATGGGACAGCAATGAGCAGACACACGCTAATCATTCTGCTGTCAACATGTAAAAACAAACACTTTGGTCATTACTGAAGTACTGAATCCTACTACTTGGATGAATGTTTTGTTTTGGTAACCTGGTAACATAGCCACCTTAAGTTTTTCCTAAGACACCGCCAAATAATAGGTTAGTCCTGGGAAGATACCATTACTAGGAGAAGACCTTGTAAAAGTTCTGTGTGGCAGGTTGGCTAGCAAGGCTGCTGAGATAGACTGCACCCTGGTGGAGTGGGCCAATATACTGCCAGGCGTCTGATTGGCCACTAATTGGTAACAAGTCTTGATTTTTTGAGCGATCCAATTTGATATCCTGTGTAGACATGGTCTGCCTCTTGATTCACTCCATGTAAGCCAGAAACAGCCTAGGAGACTTCCCAAAGGATTTTGTCATATCAAGGGAGAACAACATGGCTCTGCAGACGTCCAGTGTGCGCAACCTCTGCTATGCTCTCCCATCATGAGGCTTTGTGAAGAGTGTAGGTGGGTGTATATCCTCATAGACATGGAATTATACAACCACCTTAAGACCTGACTGGGGACAGCTGCTGGTTCTCCTGAGCATCAGAGGATGAGAGAGCACAGTCCTCCAGAACCGACACCTTGTGTTTCCATTGTTAAAAAGGCATAACTGCCTTGCAGGATGGGTAGTTCTTGAAGCCCGGGGACTTGCCATACTCAGCCATGGCAACTGGTACCCTGGTGATCAGGGGAAGAGAAGCCCTTTTCCCTGTGGTTTCTCCTAAGCTACCCTATCTAACTAACACTGCTAACTAGCTATAAAACGCTGAAGTGGAAGTTAATCCAAGACAGTTGTTCTAAGACGTGTCACAGGTGGTAGAGAAGGAACTCGGGTGCTGCCCTGTAGACTCTCAGCAGAATGCACAAGGACAGGAATGGTTCTTGTGCTGCCCCGATGGATGCATGCACACTAGAAAGTTCTCAGACATAGGTGCACTGGATGTGCACTCACCAGCTGTGGATAAGTCATAAATTTGATTTAAAAATTTATTCAAAGACCACTCAAAAAACTCCATATTTGAATAAGTAATTTGAAATAAATCACATTCTTGGTGTTATTTTTTGAAAGTGTGAGGTTTTTTTGTTTGTTTGTTTGTTTTTTTAATAAAATGGAATATTGAACAAGTATTCTAACTTTTTCAGGCCTCAGTCCTACAAACACATGCATGCTTACCTTTATGCACACAAGTAATCCAACTGGGACTATTCAAGTGCATTAAAGTAACCACGAAAGTAAGTATTTACTGGATCGAAAACTCAGTTTGTATAATAACAGAAACCCAATTTATCTAAATTACATTTGCTCCTCCTTACAGTATAATGTTTACAATTACAAGTTATGCTAACTTAAAGCCCATACTTATACACTGCAAACACCAATGTAGAGAAGTAGCTTTTCTCACATGAACAGTCCCATTGATTTTAATCATATGTAAAAATGGTCGCAGGATTAGTCTCTTCGTTTTTAATTGCACAGTTGTCTTACTTCACAAATTCATAAGGAATTTTTCCTGAATGGGTAGTTATTCGATATCCCTATTTATTCCCATCATTCGATGTGTGGATCCAGATCTGTTTTACTAAACATCCAAATATTGTGCTGAATATAGAATTAATGATCTCCTACTAGGCGTCTTCGGGGCACTTATCACCATAATAGCCAAGTGCTTCACAAACATGGATTGATTTTGTGACCGGGATCCTGGGGAGAGTGGGGGCACACTGACGTTACTCAACTAGGGCAAACTGAAAAGAATGGAGCAGACAATCCCCAAAGCTGATGGATATTCCAGTACTTAGATTTATCAAGCCACCACAAAACAGCTTCTGCAATACCTTACTGGTTGCATAGAAGCCAAAATGCAGTTTCCTTGTAGCAACCCAGCCTTGGGCTTCCAGATCTTATCCCAATACACGCTTACATCCAATTCTTATTAACTAAATTAAAATTTAGTAAAAAAAGAAAAGAGTATTGGTTAAAAGATCAGTATACATACAGACATGAGTACAGTTCTGAGATCAGTTTCACAGTAGAAATGTGAGCTTTGGTGTTGCAACGAGTTCTTAGAATTAGTCTAGAGATTCAGTCCAATGTTCAAATTCAGGGTGATCCAGGTGAGACTGGAGATCTCAGTCCTACAACTTAAGCTTCCCCTGCATAAAGCATCAAACAGATCTGAGATTAAAAGGATCAGGACCCAAGAGACAGTTCCAAGCCTTCTCTTGACAGCACAGAGTCCTTAGAAAATGAGTCTACTTCAGATCTTGATGATTGCCTATTGTTTGCTTAAGTATCACAAGTAATGAGCTACATGGATTAATATAAGGCAATTGCCTGTTTTCAAAGGTGATTTGCTATACATTTCAAAAGAGATCAATACAGTAATATCACTACTCTTATAGTTAATTTAAATATTAAGATCTCCTTTTGATCTCTGAATTAGTAGACTACAGCATAGACGGGAACCATCTAGTAACATTGCTTGACTATTTCTGGCCATGTGTGTCAGATTTATTTTCACAATACATCTGTGATGTAGCGAGGCATCATTATCCCCATTTTGCGGATGGAGAACTAAAGCAGAGAGATTAAGGCCAAATTGCCAAAACTGTCCACTAGTTTTGGTGCCCAACTTGTTAGAATACTTTGCATTTTTACAACACGTTACACAGCCAAAGCCCAGCTCCAACTGACTTCAGTTGCAGCTGCAAGTACTCAGTATTTCTGCAAATCAGAATCCAGGTATCTCTAGTTGGGCACCCGGAAAATTAGGAATACAAACTTAGTGACCACCTGTGAAAAGACTAGATTTACTGACTTGCCTAGCATTACATAGGAACTCTGTGACAGAGGCAGAGAAAGAATCCAGTTTTCCAGGACAGGAGTTAGGTGCCTAACTATATTTAAGTCCCTAATGACCAATGCATCTCAACCATGACTCTCTTGAATAGCAATAATAATGGGTTCAAAGAGAGAATTGTTTCAAGTATCACAAGATAGAAAGATAATGGCCAGCATACATCAGTGGGTGAAGGCTTGAAGAGGGAAAAAATTAATCCCCCCCATCCCCAACCACCCTAATAGTGGAGAAGAAAAAAAAATCAACAGCCACATATTGAAAAAAATTATACAGAGTGATTAGATGTCCTAGTTTGCAGAAAAACCCTGATATCTAGGCTGGATCATTATAAAGTTAGGTTTTGTACCCGATTTGAAATGAATTAGCTAGCTGTCCTTTCACCATGCCATCCACACTTCAATTTAAGGTGCAGAGACAAACACCTGTCAGGGACGGTCTAGATGATACTTAGTCTTGACTCAGTGGCGGGAACTGGACTAGATGACCTACTGAGGTCCCTTCCAGTTCTAGATTTCCAGGATTCTATGTCAGAGGGGTAGGGTAAAGCAGGAAAGTGAGAAGGCCAAGTAACAGATGGAGATGGGTGAGGAGTCACGAGCATGGGTACTTGCCAAAACCCTTCCACAATGTGATTGATACCTAAACATCACAATGCCACCTGTCATAACCACCACACATTTCTCTCCCTTGATATCAGCACTCAAAGTTAGCCAGCCTTCTCTTTCCCAAGTCTGGTAGGCATTAATTTAAGCAGTTTGAGTAATTTGACGTTTTAATAAAATGTATATTTATTTATTCTATTTCAATTATTCCATTCTAATGTGACCTTTCTGCTTGAGTAAAGCAGCCATACAGCCAATAAGCAATTTATGAGGCAATAACTTTAATGGAATATAAAATAACTCCTCCACAAAATTGCAGTGCATAATAAATCAAACAGGAGCCTCAGAAATACCTTTCAGCATCTCACAAAGCTGGAAGGCCAGACTGACAGTAAATTCACCCACACTTTTAAACTATTAAAACCATTCTAAAGTGTTGAAACAAAACGAACATCCTTACTGCTTTTAAACAATGACTTGCAATACAATTTACATACTTTTTATTTGATATTTCAATGTAAATATGGTATTGTTCTGGTGTTATACACTAATCTGCAAACACATAATGGCGAAGGCCACATCTTCGCTACAACAGCAAAGCTATGGTGCTGCAGCTGTGCCACTTAGCGCTGTAGTGTAACGGCTTCCTATGTCAACAGAAGGGGATTGTGTGTCAATGTAGTTAATCTCAGAGGCAGTAGCTAGGTTTATGGAAGAATTCTTCTGTCAACCTAGTTAGGTAAACCTAATCCCCGGTGTAGACACAACTATGGTTCTCAGGGAACAATTTTTTTCACAGCCCTGAGCAACATAGCTAGGTGGACCAGGCCTAAGATTGGTCTGTATTTGGATGCTCCAGGAAGTCTTTTCTGTCCCAAGTGTTACCTATGATTGGAATACAACAAGATCAGAATATTTATGTTCTTGTTTATTTTAAATTTAACATGTATAGATTAAAGGACTGCACATTTTTAAAATGCATCATTTTCTTTTGGTGACAAAGGCACATATAAAGAGTATGGTGTGTTGCTAAAATACATGCAACAAAAATACTTGAGGCTAGATTTAATCAATATTAAATATTCTGTGATACACAGCAAAGAATCTAAAGAAATGCACAAGTTCATATGGTTTCCTACATTAAGTTCATTACACTGATGGGCATTTACCATTTTTGATATTCACAAATGGCAGTTTGTGTAAGTCAAAGCTTTGAATGTTACTTCAGAGTTCCTCATTTATGCTGTAGGTTACAGAGTTTCTGTGCACTGGTGGGAAAGAATATGTAGTAGCTCTTTGGGGGGGGGGGGCTAATGGTTATGCAATCACTACCACAAAGACAGTATGGCCATAAAGTTGAGGAACAATCACAAACCTATTGCACATGTAGTAGCAGATGGCCTATTCGTGAGCTGAAACTGCTAAGACAATGCCACAAAGAAGCTGAGCCAATGAAAGGATGACAACAGTTCATTTTGAATCTACCCAACCCCCTGAAAGAGGTAAGCCTTCCTCCTTCAGCGAAGTTATGGAAAGACCTGGTTGTAAAAATCGCTCTCTGGATTGAGCATGCAGCACACATTGCTTCCACCCCTCAACTTTATAGCACTCATCATTGCTTGTCCTATTCATCACTCCAAGCAAACAGCAGTCATCAGACAGAACAAAGAGGCAAAGAACGGTATCAAGAAGCAGCAACCTTCCAGCTCAGCACTGTTTCTTCATCTCAACCATGATGCTGAAGTTCATCAAAGCACTACCAAAGAATTAGATTTAAATGATTCTTGTAATATTTTAATGGGATATTAAAATGTTATTAGATATGAACAGGAGAAACTGTTGAACATTAAAATGATCAGACCATGTATTCCTGAAGAGGAACCATCAGGTAGCCTTGATAAACCAAGAAATAGTGGAATTTAACTGGGATTTAGGATTCCCAAAATAGTCATTAATTGCTTGTTTCAGGACCACTCCTTCAATGGCTTCTTTTAAATAGCGGATTTAAAAAAAACAAAAAACAAAACCCTCTTCTATTTCATAGGATTTAGTTAAGATTACTCATCTTTGCCCATTTGTAAATTGTCTAGGTTATCCATGATTTACCAAACAAGATTCACCAATCCTAAAATGGAAAGAGAATTTAATTTATTATACACTAAAACAAGACACTCTGCTAGTTTTGGGAATAAGGTATTTTGATTACCTTGACAGACCCTCTCTTCAGTCTAGCAAAGAAAGCTATAACACCATCCAAACAGCAGGAAGTGAAAGCTAGAAAAATTCAGTATTGAATAAGGTGTAAATTTTTAAGTGAGGGTAATTAATCCTTGGAATAATTAACCAAAGTGTGGTGGTAGATTCTCCATCATAGCAATTTATTGGATATTTTTCTAAAATTTACGTAATCTCTGTTGAATGCTTCCTACAGAGACTTATCGTATACAGAAGAGGCTGTAACTGAAGTAACCATTGTTTGTGTTCTGTTAAGGAAAAAATAAAAATCTAGTCATAGTGATTGTAACTAATTATTTTCCTTGTTTTTAAATCATAGCATTCCCAAGGTAGGCAAAGAACCACATGTGACTAAAATAGTGGGAGTCATAGCCCTGAAATGGCATGGAGAGAGAGTTAACAACATTTGGTCCATCCTTTCTTGTTTCTCTAGTGTAGACTATACATTTTTAGTATTTTTTAAATAAAATTGCTTGGCTCTTAACTTGAAACACCACTTTCTGCCCAGCCCCTGCGCCTCGGTACAGAGCTAAGGCTCTCCAGATAGTATATTTTTTGGAAACACCAACCCATTTCTGCTGTGAAAATGTTTTGGTGTTTCCAAAACAAAATTATGGAATTTCATTTCCAAGAAAAATTGTGTGGGATAAAAATAAAAAGGTTTTGGCTTTTATCCCAATTCAGGCTACAAAAGTTACTGATAACAATTCTAAACTTTTCATGGAAATGAAATTTTGTTTCCCAGCCAGCTCTACTGAGGACCTCTCTTTGCTGGTTGATCTCATGGTAGGTAGGTACCATGTCTCCTGCACCTTATTGTATTTCTGTCTTCTGCACCTAATTGTATTTCTGTCTTCTGCACATTTTTTAGCAGGCCAGTCCTTTATTGGCCTCCTGTTCTCAATTTCCATAACAAATCTGCTTGTGAAGCAAGCATATTAGTATAAAATCAATATTGAGAACTCAAAATATTCAAAAATCATGACTCAGCCGAACCTATAAATCACAAGACTGACTTTAAAATAAAATCATGGAATAATAAATTGTGGGGCAGGACTGTTTGCCTTTTTGAGCACTTAGGTTATGTTTTCAGTCATCTCCACAAACATGAAGGCTAGAAACTTGCCTTTTCTTTCTAATTACAAAGCTGAGATTCTTACATAATCACAATTTAAATAGCTGAGGCTTTAAGAAATAAACAGCAAGAAATAAATTAATTGTGAGGTTGCAATACTGCAACACAGACGTTCACAAGTTATGAAGAGTCCAGTAAGGGGGTATTTTATGCATTAAGTGTTAACTTGAACGACAAAGTTAAGTCAAAAAGAGTCACACACTTGAAAGAACTCATCACACTGTGAAAAGCTAAACTAGCCATGCTTTTCTCAGTTCGTTATTATTTTTCATTAATGTAGAATAGGTTCTTTTTGTGGTCCTGACAACTTATTTAATGTGTTAAGCACAATATCATTTGACACATTCAAAAGAGAATGATCATAATTCATTTTTTCTTCTACCTAGGTTTCAGGTGGCTGTAGGAGTGAAATTAGTGAATTTTAATGCTTCTGAGTGACAAACTGACAGCTGTAGAGAAAGCCAAACAATTCAAAGAACTGCTTTGAAAGCTTCTATGTACAGCTTTATTTTAAAAAAAAAAAGCACCACTAATCTGGACCTATAATGCACCTTCTATTCCAGTTTTGGGCCTCCTATAAAAATAAACTGTTTTGAGAAGTCAGCTAGACAATTCTGAACACATCCACCTTTTTTTTTTTTTTTTTTTTTTTTTTAAATCGGAGCTCTATAACCAACTACTGTCAGTGCTGCTGCCTACTAGCTGGATTACAACCACATAGTTTGCTTATCATTATTGGTTAATTTAATAAATAGAAATAAATGATCTACACCTGGATGTCCTCCCTTAGCTTCGTTATAAAAAAAAAAAAAAGACTCCTCTTCCCACACAAAAAGATAATACCCACTTGCCAACATTATAACCATAAATCACCCCACACATAAGAGAAAGTTACTCACCTTGCAGTAACTGAGGTTCTTTGAGATGTGTCCCCCTGTGGGTGCTCCATTCCAGGTGACGGTGTGTCCCGGCGCCGTTGATCAGAGATCTTCAGTAGCAATGCCTGGTCGGGACGCAGGCGCTCAGCTGCTGTCTCGCAGTCTTGTTAGAATCTGCCTGAGCATGCACTTCCCTCGCTCCCCTCAGTTCCTTCTCTACTGTGGAGAAGTCAGAACAAAACTACAAAGTAGAGGGGAGGAGGGGAGGGAGTGGAGCACCCACAGGGGGACACATCTCAAAGAACGTCAGTTACTGCAAGGTGAGTAACTTTCTCCTCTTCTTCTTCTTCGAGTGCTGTCCCTGTGGGTGGTCCACTCCAGGTGAATGTGGAGCAGTACCCACTAAGGCTGGTGGGACTTTGGAGTTGCGTCAGTGAGTACTGTAGACAGTACTGTATGGCCTACTATTGTGTATGCCGGGGTATTCTGTGTGATAGCATAGTGTTTAGTAAATGTGTGTTCAGATGACCACGTGGCTGCCTTACAGATATCAGGAATGGGTATATTATGGAGGAAAGCAACAGATGTTGACATGGCTAGGGTAGAATGAGTTCTGATGCCTTCAGGCGGTTGAGCATTTTGAATGCGATAACGGGATCTGATGCAGTCAGAGATCCACTTGGAAAGTCGTTTAGAAAGTGCTGCACCCTTTGACTGCTTGGTAGTGGAGACAAATAAGTGGGAGGACTTACAAAATAGTTTAGTCCTGTCTAAATAGAAGGCCAGTGCTCATCTGACGTTGAGGGTCTGCAGCGTTGCCTCATGTGGAGTCTCATGAAATTTGGGATAGAATATAGGTAAGTATATTGGTTGGTTAAGTGGAAGGTTGATACCACCTTAAGGAGAAATTTAGGGTGGAGTCGCAGGGTAACTGTCTTTAGAGAAGGTTGTGTAGGGAGGGTAGGCCATCAGGATTTCTCCTACCCTCTTTGCAGATGTTATGGTAACTTCATGGATATATGAAGAAGAGATAAAGCAGTTAACGGCTCGAATGGAGGTTTCATAAGACCGCAAAGAACGAGATTGAGATTCCATGCAGCTGTGGATGGATAAATCTTGGGGTAGAGATTCTGTAGGCCTTTGAGGAAGCGTTTTATGGTGGGGTGGGCAAAGAGTGAATATCCGTCTAACGAATCATGGAAGGTAGTAAGGGCCGTTAGGTGTACCCTGATGGAGCTGAGCGAGGGTCCGTCCTGTTTTAGTTTCAGGAAGTAGTCTAAGATGTTAGGAAGGGTCACGAGATGGGGTGATAAATCTTTGTTTAACCATCACAGAGAAAACAACTTCCACTTCTGCAGGTAAGTTTTATGAGTGGAGTCTTTTCTACTATGCAGGAGGACATATCGGACTTGCTCAGGACAGGCTAATTTGTGGGTCTTGAACCATGGTGTCAGGTGGAGTTTCTAGAGCTGGGGGATGAAGAATTCATCCATTGTCCTGGGAAAGGAGATCTGGTCTGTTGGGAAGAGTCCATGGAGGATGGGCAGATATGTGGAGCACGTAAGGATACTATGTCGGTCTTGGCCACACCGGGGCAACGAGTATGACCCGGGCCTTGTCATCTCTGATCTTGCATTGGACCCTGTGTATCAGAGGGATCGGTGGAAAGGCATACAGGAGAGAGTTATTCCACAGGATGAGGACTGTGTCTCCTAGGGATGCAGTCCCGAATCCCGCTCTGGAGCATTTGCGATTCTGGGTTGTGGCAAAGAGATCTATTGATGGGGTGCCCCATTGGGAGAAGAGCTGTTGCAGTATCATGGGGTGCAATTCCCACTCGTGTTCTTTGGAGAAGTGTCTGCTGAGTGAATCGGCGGTAGTGTTGTGACAGCCAGGTAGGTACATAGCAACAATTTGTACGTGGTGCTGTATGCACCAATTCCATAATCGGATGTCCTCCATGCATAGGGAATGCGATCGTGCTCCCCCTTGTCTGTTGATGTAAAACATACATGCTATATTGTCTGTTAGGACTCAGATAGACTTGTTCTTTATGAGGGGAAGAAAATGGAGGCAGGCTTGTCTTACAGCTCTGAGCTCTAGGAGGTTTATGTGTAGATGCGTCTCTGGCACAGGCCAGCGGCCTTGTGCCCTGTGTCCCACCCAGACGCTCTCCCCAGACGATCAGGGAAGCGTCCGTGATGAGCATGAGCATGGGGGATTGTTGAAAGGGAACACCTATGCAAAGGTTCTCTGATCTTGTCCACCATTGCAGGGAAGCTAGTATGTTCACTGGAGGAGTCAGCAGCGTGTAATTTGAGTTGAGCTAACCCTGAAGACATCTCATGTGCAGCCTGGCGTACTTGACCACGAAGGTGGTGGCTACCATGTGTCCAAGGAGCTGTAGGCAAATTCTTGCCTGTATCTTGGGACGAACAGAGAGCGTACGTATGAGGTGTAAGATAGTGAGGAATCATAGAATCAGAGACTTTAAGGTCAGAAGGGACCGCTATGATTATCTAGTCTGACCTCCTGCACAACGCAGGCCACAGAATCTCACCCAGCCACTCCTGTGTCTGAGCCATTGAAGTCCTCAAATCATGGTTTAAAGACTTCAAGGGGCAGAGAATCTTCCAGCAAGTGACCTGTGCCCCACGCTGCAGAGGAAGGTGAAAAACCCCCAGGGCCTCTGCCAATCTGCCCTGGAGGAAAATTCCTTCCCGACCCCAAATATGACGATCAGCTAAACCCAGAGCATGTAGGCAAGACTCACCAGCCAGACACCCAGGAAAGGATTCTCTGTAGTAACTCAGATCCCACCCCATCTAACATCCCATCACAAGCCATTGGGCATATTTACCACTAATAGTCAAGGACCAATCTCATTATACCATCCCCTCCATAAGCTTATCAAACTTAGTCTTGAAGCCAGATGTGTCTTTTGCCCCCACTACTCCCCTTGGAAGGCTGTTCCAGAACTTCACTCCTCTGATGGTTAGAAACCTGTTGTGTGATAGTGAGGCTCTGGTTCAAACTGAGTCCAGGTGAGCTCCAATGAATTCAATCTGCTGTGTAGGCATCAGGGTGGATTTTTGGATGTTTATTTGTAGGCCCAAGCTGTGGAAGGGTGAGATGGTGAAATGGGTAACTTGAAGTGTCTCATCATATGAGTTGCCTTTGATGAGGCAATCGTCTAGGTAAGGGAAAAGTATGATCCTGTGTCTGCGGAGATGGGCCACGACTACGGCTAGGGTTTTGGAGAATACTCTCGGTGCTGTGGAGAGTCCAAAAGGGAGTACCCTGTATTGGAAATGGTCATGTCCAATTGTGAAGTGTAGGAAGCGTCTGTGGGCTGGATGAATGGATATGTGAAAATAGGGATCCTTTAGGTCGAGGGCTGTGAACCAGTCCCCTTGTTCCAACGCAGGTATTATTATGCCCAGTGTGACCATCTTGAATTTTTGTACTCTTACGAATTTGTTCAGTTGGCATAGATTTAGTACAGGCCTCCATCCACCTGTCTTTTTCTGGGTCAGAAAGTAGTGAGAATAGAACCCTTTTCCTCGATGTTGTGTTGGTACGGGTTCCACTGCACCTATCAGTAGAAGATGATCCACTTCTACGTGAAGTAGGTGCTCGTGAGAGGGATCCCTGAAGAGGGACAGGAAAGAGGGAAGGGTAGGCAGGTGGGATATAAAAGGGATGGAGTAGCCGGACTGAACTATTTCTAGGACCCAACGGTCCTGTGTAATCTGCTGCCAGGCATGGTGGAAACCCTGGAGGTGGTGGCCAAATGGGCAAGTAGGTGGTGGAGTCAAGGAGTGGTCCTGCAGACCCTCGACCAATGCTTCAAATTTGTTGTTTATTTCCCAGTGGGTGGGAAGTAGCTGTTTGTGCTTGGTTTTGTCTGCGCCTAGGTGGTCTAGGGCGATTCCTAGACAAGTCGTAGGGTCTGTTCTGAGACAGGTGATACTGTTGTGTACATGGCCTCTGGTAAGGTGGCTACCGTTGTCTCCTGGGAATTGATGGGCAGATACCCAGGGTGCGTAGGGTTTCTCTAGAGTCTTTCATAGCATGAAGGACCTCATCCGTTTTTTTGGAAAAAAGTTTGTCTTTATCAAAGGAGAGGTCCTCCACTTTGGTCTGCAGGTCTTTGGGGATACCTGATGCAGAGAGCCAGGAAGCTCTGTGCATAACCACAGCAGTTGCGGTAGTACGGGCAGCTGTATCCGCCATGTCTAGAGATGCTTGTAGATCTGTTCTGGAAACAAATTGGCCTTCGACAAGGACTGACTTAAAGTCTGCTCTCCTGTCCTCTGGAATATGGGAGGTAAAGTCAAAGAGTTTATTGTAGTTATCAAAGTCATAGCTTGCAAGTAGGGTGGAGTAGTTTGCAATTCTGAATTGCAGAGTGGAGGAGGTATAAACCTTGCGGCCCAAGGTGTCAAGACGTTTCAGGTCCTTATCTTGCGGGGTGGGCCGGTAGTGAGGCTGTTTTGTCCTGTGAGTCACTGCACCCACAACAAGAGAATTTGGTTGTGGGTGAGAGAATAAAAAGTCTCCGTCCTTAGCAGGAACATAATATTTGCGTTCAGCCTTTTTGCAAGTTGGTAAGATAGAGGCCCGAGTCTGCCAGAGAGTGTCAGCTGGTTCTAGAAGTGCATCATTTATGGGAAGCGCGATCTTTGAGGGCGCAGAGGGTTGAAGGATTTTGAGGAGTTTGTGTTGTGTCTCCTGGTTGTCTTCTAAAGGGATGTCTTGGCTAAGTGCCACCCTCTTGAAAAGTTCTTGGAACTGTTTCAGGTTGCCCACATTCTGTGGAGGAAGAGGCATGAGGGAGCTAATGGAGAGTTCGGGTTTGGCGAATCAGGGTATGGTCCCTGGCCCACGTCTTCAGAGCGGGGTTCAGGCACTCTAGAAGTAGATGGAGCTGGAGATGGAGACGCAGAAGGAGCTTGTGGTCTGGTGGAAGAAGCATGAGAGCGAGTGGCAGTAGGAGCTGACCAAGGGTACCAATGAGGCTAAGGCATTGGATAAGAGAAGTTAGGTGCAGCCCACGGGGGGGGGGGGGGGGGGAGTAGGGAAACTGAGAACTGAGGCTGGTGGTTGTTCACCATGGGTCTAAGGTGTAAAAGGTTCCAGTGCAAGAGGAGAGGCAGGTGGGAAGAACTCCTGCTGTTGTTGCATATCAGGCTCGCTGTCAGTAAAGGTGGTCAGGTGGGGAGAGCGGCTGTTCAAAAAGCGAGTACTGTGTGTCCAGGAGCGGAGAGTTAGGCTCAGGTGCCAGTGAAAGCTTGTCTTGACTCAGGAACTGTTGTTGCTGTTCCCTAGAGTCTGAGTGCGCTCAGAGGCATGCACAGACTTTTGTTTAGTTTTCCCCGGTGCTGGCGGGTCTTTTGTGTGCGCCTTGCAGGAGGTCTGCTGCCGCTGCATGAGTGGCAGGGAGGCTCAGTGCCGACGTTCTTGTTGGCACCAGGGTAGAGCACGCTATCGGCACTGGGTCTATTTTTGGTGCTGAAGGGATTGGTGCTGAGGAGATCTTCCCTGAACAGGAAGTCAGGTCCCTGCCTCGGCGCTCCGCCAAAACCGCTGAAGTGCTGGGACAGTCGGAGGCTCTTGCCTTCGGCGCTAACAGCACTGAGGGTAAGGATCTCACAGGAGACCCTTTACCCTTGCGAAAGTCTCCGCTTGGAGACAGTTGGGCTTCTTGCCTCTCTGCCTGAGAGGGTGAAGCCATGCTTCCAATAGGTTCGGACCTGGCCGGGGAGCATGAGGGAAAGGGTTTAACAGTGCCCTTCTTCAGAGATGGCTGCAGGGATTTCTGCATAGGAATCATTTTCAGCCACTGGTCCTTGTCACGATGAGCCCTGGTTTTGAGGCTCATGCAATGGAGGCACTTAGCAGGGACGTGTCTCTCACCTAGGCACTTCACGCAGCGTGAATGTCCATTGGACTTTGGCATAGAGTCCTGACAGGAGACATTTCTTAAATCCTGAAGCCCCTGGCATTATTGAATTTGGAGTGCTGGGGGAGAGTGTCTTCGTGGGAGATGAGCTCGAGGGAAAAAAGTTAGTTTCCAAAAAAAAGTAACTATTCTAAAGGAAGGGAAACAACTGAGATGTTACTAACTATCTCTATATTTTTGTGATTGTTTCCTTCAGAGACCAGGGAAGAGTGTTAGCATTGCCCTGAGTCCTGTCTTCAGCCGAAGATGGTTGAGAAGGAACTGAGCTTAAGATCTTAAAGATACTGTTTCATGAAATAATTTCTCACCCTAAATGTTGTTTTAGGCAAGTTGCCGAGTTTCTGTGGCTTAGAGTTCCAGTTATCTCTTCTTACAGATTGGACCCCTGCCAGGGTCCCTTTTCAACCGGGCATTCAAGTTGAAAACCAGACACCTGGCAACCCTACACTGTCTTCATTTCTTTTCGGAATCAGAACCTTGAAGCCCATATTCCACCCTTGATCTGAAATTTTCATTACACTGCACTGTCTGGGTACAAAGCCAAGTCCTTGTGTAGTATGCCTAAAAATATGAAGAAAAAAATTTTCAATACTGGCCTAAAATATAATGCTTTTGAGAGTTCAGAAAAAAAAACCAACAAAAAACCACTTCTCTCTTTCTCATCTCAGATTTTTCATGAAAGCGAAAGACAGTAAGTTTATGGTCATAAAAATATTTACAAAGCAAGAATTGGTCTTGTTCTACAACTCTACCCACAACTTTCTGGCCCAAAGGATAAAATGCTTCCAAGTGAGATACAGGATAACAGGTCATATTAATATACAGGATGCAGCCATTGTGTTCTAATGACTATTTAAAGTAGCCTATTGGATTATTTAAAAACCCTGGGAGAGAAGTTAAAGATTAAGGCAGCAGGTTTAAAACAAATAAAAGGAAGTTCTTCTTCACGCAGCGCACAGTCAACTTGTGGAACTCCTTACCTGAGGAGGTTGTGAAGGCTAGGACTATAACAGAGTTTAAAAGAGAACTGGATAAATTCATGGTGGTTAAGTCCATTAATGGCTATTAGCCAGGACGGGTAAGAAATGGTGTCCCTAGCCTCTGTCTGTCAGAGGGTGGAGATGGATGGCAGGAGAGAGATCACTTCATCACTGTCTGTTAGGTTCACTCCCTCTGGGGCACCTGGCATTGGCCACTGTCGGTAGACAGGATACTGGGCTAGATGGACCTTTGGTCTGACCCGGTATGGCCTTTCTTATGTTCTTATGTTCTAAGGTACATGCACAAGCCTTTTAAAAAATATTAACTTGTCAGTTTTAAATATTAAATTTTCAGGATAACAAGTGAGTTATATTTTACTATAAAAAACAAAAACTGATCTTGTATTCTCTGCCCAAAATAGTCTGAAATGAGTGACCTCTTTGACAGGCTTAATATTTTGTAACATGGCCAAGATGGAGTCTGCTCTGCAGGCAGCTCTGTCCAAGAGAAGGTGCGCATAGGATGCAGCAGGGAAAGTCCCTCCCACCCCAGGGGCACCTGTTCCAAGGCCTCCAGAGTGAACACACACACACACACACACACACACACACACCCCAGAAGAGTACAATGAATATAGAAAAGAGAAATATTTATTTACAGAGGGATGAGAGGGGGAAAAACAACAGGGGTAAATATATGGGAAGCAGTAAAAACATGGTTGCATTCAACACAAAGCCCCAGTGGTAGCACAGTCTGAAAGGGCAGGCACTGAGCAATGTGTCTGCACACAGAGTTCAAGAGTCCTGGGCAAAGCTCCAGTCCAGTGGTGAGTCTGGGGTGCTCCTGGTCGTCTTCAGCACCAGTAAACTTTCCCCAACAAACCCCTCCAGTGCCCTCTTCTGCCTCTCTCTACAAAGCCACACAGAGCAACAACCTCTCCGCTTAACTAGGTAATAGCCTCCCTCCTTATTCCCAATGCAAAGTCACGAGCCCCAGTACTCACAGTCCCATGCAACTCTGGGAAACAATGACACTGGGTCCAGCTCCAGTTTGTTCTTCTCAGACAATTCCTCCCTAGCACAGTGCTCCTTCTGGCTCCTGTCCTGGGGTGTCCCCGGTCGGCCACTCTGTCCTTCCCAGGCTTCAGGCAGTTTCTTGGCTGCTTCACTCTGTAAGGGCTTGCTTGCTGCAGCCCTTCTGTCTGGAGCTCCAAACACAACCTTCTTGATCTCCCCTCTCTCTCTGCTCCCCCTCCCTCCAACAGAACTTCCTCCTTCTGGAACAATCAGCATGTCCCCCCCTCAGGAAAAAGATTAAAAGGCCAAGTTCTCTGAGCCCTGAAGGGGGTTACACTCCCCACCCCCAAAAGAAATAATCCTTGATGTCCCCAGCAGTGTGGGCAACTCTAGGCCATGGATCCCCAGCTTGAGACCTTGGTGGTGGAACAGATTTTCCATGAGGAAACTCGCCCTCCGTGGCACCCCAGAGATATCTAGGTTACTGGGTTCCCCCAAACAATCATACATCAGCACACACCTGGGCTTCCCTTCCCTGGAGGAACGTTTAAGCTGGCTGTTGGGCATCGGCTGAAGTAACACCAGGAACATGGAGGCAAGATGATGGGTCCTTGAGGCATGAAATTGAGGGTGTCTGGGTGGCTATTTGCGGTACGGGGTATTTTGTATGCACTGTACCTTCCTTATTAGGCTTTTTTGGGGGAGGGGGAGAGTCCCGCAGCTTCGGACAGTGAGGCCTCTGGAATGCTCGGAGTGGGTTCTTTTCCTTTACCACCTCTCTGTGTAACGACAAGAGGATCCATTATGGTTGGGGCCTCTCACACAGGATGTTTGCCAAACCCCTCTTTATCCTTACTCTTCAAGGAGCTGGGCATTCACAGAGACCAGATATATCTCCATCGTTAGGACCATGTCCAACTCGCAGGTCCGGGAGGCTCAGAATCTGTGGAAACATCCTTATGGGGAAACAATACTTGTCCCACCGGAATCATCTGTTACCTGTGGAGAGTTTTGGTGGGGCCATGACTGCCTTTCGGACATATGTGATATAATGTATGGGTCTGACTCCCAACGATTTGCAATTTTGTGTTTTCCCTGAAATTCAAGATTTTGGGCCAAAACTCAATCACCAATTTGAAGCTTCTGTTGCCTCACTTGCCGATTATACAGTAACTCCTCACTTAAAGTCGTCCCTGTTAACGTTGTCGTTGTTATGTTGCTGATCAATTAGGGAACATGCTGGTTTAAAGTTGTGCAATGCTCCCTTCTAATGTCATTTGGCAGCCACCTGATTTGTCCACTGCCTGCAGGAAGAGCAGCTCACTGCAGCTAGCTGGTGGGGGCTTGGAACCAGGGTGGACTGGCAGCCCCCCTAAGTTCCCTGTGCAGCAGCTGCCCAGCAGGCTAGCAATTGCAGCTTTGCCTCCCTCCACTCCCATGTGCTGCTCCTGCCCTCTGCCTTGGAGCTGCTCGAGGAGTTTTGGTGGGGCCATGACTGCCTTTCGGACGTATGTGATATAATGTATGGGTGTGACTCCCCCGAGATTCCTGCTTGCTGGGGGGGGGAGGAAGAGGGGAGGCTAATGTCAGGGTGTCCCCCTCCCCCCGCTTCTGCATCCCTCTTACCCCATCTTCCATAGAGCAGGGGCAGGGGCGGCTCCAGGCACCAGCGCAGCAAGCACATGCCTAGGGCGGCAAGCTGCGGGGGGCGGGATGCCGGTCGCGGTGAGGGCGGTAGGTCAGGCAGCCTTCGGCGGCATGCCTGCGAGAGGTCCGCCAGTCCCACGGCTTCTGCAGCAGTTCGGTGGCGGGTACGCCGAAGGCGCGGGACTGGCAGATCACCCGCAGAAACGTCACCGAATCCGCGTGACCAGCGGACTGCCCAAAGGCGAGCCACCGAAGGCCGCCTGACTGCCGTGCTTGGGGCAAAAAACAGCCGCCCCTGAGCAGGAGGGGACACATGCCAGGGCTCAGGACAGAGGGAGCTTGCTGGCAGCAGCAGCTGTGGTCTCAGCAAGCTGATCTAATTAACAAGGCAGTGTACTTAAAGGGGAAATGCGCAGCTCTCTCTCTCACACACAGTCTGTGTCTCTGTCTGTGATGCTCTCTCCCCTCCCTCCATTCCTGTTGCCTTGTAGAGTGAGAGAGTTAACCCTTGAGGGCTCTCAGCCAATTGCTAGTTCATCATTTAGCAGTAAAGCATTCCCTGGAAAATAGCCCACCCTCTGACTCCTCCACCTCAACCAAGCTTCATAATCATCATCACCGTGTACCAGTATTAAATTTCAGAGGGGTAGCAGTGTTAGTCTGGATCTGTAAAAAGCGACAAAGAGTCCTGTGGCACCTTATAGACTAACAAGTATTGGAGCATAAGCTTTCGTGGGTGAATACGTACATGTGTCTAACGAAGTGGGTATTCACCCACAAAAGCTTGTGCTCCAATACTTGTTAGTCTATAAGGTGCCACAGGACTCTCTGTTGCTTTTTACAGTATTAAACCGTTTGTTTAAAACTTATACTGTGTGTGTGTGTGTGTGTGTGTGTGTGTGTGTGTGTGTGTGTGTGTGTGTGTGTGTGTGTGTGTGTGTGTGTGTGTGTGTCGACAAAGTTCCTCCTCTATCTTGGTGGGTCCTGCGCTTATCGGCGGATTTTCTTTCCTCAGAGATTCACCATGTGGGTTGGGGAACAGCCCAGAGACCTTCCCCTCTGGAAGAACCCACAGTCCAGGTCAATTGGGAGGTTTGGGGGGAACCCGGGCCCGCCCTCTACTCCGGATTCCAGCCCAGGGTCCTGTGGACTGCAGCTGTCTATAGTGCCTCCTGTAACAGCTGCATGACAGCTACAACTCCCTGGGCTACTTCCCCATGGCCTCCTCCAAACACCTTCCTTATTCTCACCACAGGACCTTCCTCCTGGTGTCTGATAATGCTTGTGCTCCTCAGTCCTCCAGCAGCACACCCTCTCACTCTCAGCTCCTTGTGCCTCTTGCTCCCAGCTCCTCACACTCGCACCACAAACTGAAGTGAGCTCCTATTTAAAACCCAGGTGCCATGATTAGCCTGCCTTAATTGGATCTAGTAGGTTCCTGATTACTCTAGTGCAGCCCCTGCTCTGGTCACTCAGGGAACAGAAAACTACTCATCCAGTGACCAGTATATTTGCCCTCTACCAGACTCCTGTACCCTACTGGTCTGGGTCTGTCACATATCCCTCCCCCCCCTGCTCAACGCCAAGGGGTTGGGCAGCTTGGGACGCCAGACAGTGCACACGTGACAAGCCATCGGCGTTGCCATGACGGCTCCCTGCTCTGTGTTGCACACGGAACTGGAAAAGTTGGAGGGATAAGAACCATCTGGTCACCCTTGTGTTCTCCTTGTTCTGCAGCATCCATTGAAGAGGGGCATGGTCGGTCACAAGGACAAATCTGCGCCCGAGCAGGTAGTAGCGCAATGTTTCCATGGCCCATTTTACAGCGAGGCATTCTCTCTCCACCACTGAATATTTTTGTTCCCTTGGAAGGAGTTTCCGACTGAGGTATAGAATTGGGTGTTCCTCCTCCCCGATCATCTGTGATAGAACGGCCCCCAACCCTACTTCCGATGCATCCGTCTGCTGGATAAACTCCTTGGTGAAATCAGGGGCTATCAGTACAGGGTTATTGCAGAGGGCAGTCCGTAGGTCTGTGAATGCTTCCTCTGCTGCGTCAGACCATCTCACCAGATCAGGTCCACGGGCTTTCACTAGGGCTGTCAGGGGGCTTGCTCTTGTGGCAAAGTGGGGGATAAATCGTCGGTAATACCCCACATCTAGGAATGCCCGGACTTGTTTCTTGCGACTTGGTCAGGGCCAATTTTGGATGGCCTCTAACTTGTTCACTTGGGGTTTTACCAGACCTTTTCCCACAATGTAGCCAAGATATTTGGCCTCTGTAAACCCTACAGCGCACTTGGCAGGGTTTGCTGTAAGGCCAGCTCGCCTGAAGGTATCAAGGACTGCCTCCACCTTCTCCAGGTGGGTTTCCCAGTCTGGGGTATGAATGACCACATCATCCAAGTAGGCAGCAGCATAACTGTTATGCAGGCATAATAGCTTGTCCATGAGGCGCTGGAAGGTAGCTGGGGCCCCATGTAGTCCAAAAGGGAGGACAGTATATTGAAAAAGACCCTCTGGTGTAGAGAACGCAGTCTTTTCCTTTGCGTCTTCTGCAAGGAGAATCTGCCAGTACCCTTTGTCAAGTCTAGGGTAGTCAAGTACTGGGCATTACCCAGACGGTCCACTAGCTCATCTATGCGAGGTAGGGGGTACGCGTCGAACTGGGATACTTTGTTTAGTTGCTGGAAGTCATTGCAAAATTTTGTGGTGCCATCAGGTTTGGGCACCAGCACGATTGGGCTGGACCACTGACTGTGGGATTCTTCGATGATCCCCAACTCCAGCATTTTTTTTACTTCTGCTTTTATTTCCTCCCTTTTTGCCGCTGGCACTCGATAGGGCCTCATTGTTACTCTGGCCCCAGGGTTCGTGACGATGTGGCGATATGTCTCGGTTGTTCGACCCGGTTTTGTCGAGAACACATCTTGGTTCCGGAAGATCATCTCAGACACCTCATTCTTCTGGTCTGGTGTTAAATCGGGAGACACTCTCACCTGTTTGGAAGGCTTGTTTTCCTGGGTTAGGTCTTTTTGGACCGTTGTGCATGCCTCTTGTGCATGCCAGGGTTTCAGAAGTTTAACGTGATAAATCTGTTCTTGTTTTCTGCGTCCTGGCTGCCGCACCTTGTAGGTTACTTCCCCCACGGGTTCAACCACCTCATAGGGCCCCTGACATTGGGCCAGAAGCTTGCTTTCTGCCGTGGGTACCAACACCATAACCCGATCCCCTGGTTGGAACTGTCGCACTTTTGCCTGGCGATTGTAATGGGTTCGCTGGGCCTCCTGTGCCTTCTCCAAATGTTCTTGTACAATAGGGGTAACCCGGGCTATCCGGTCTCGCATCTGCATTACATGCTCTATTATATTTCTCCCCTCATTGGGTTCCTCTTCCCAGATCTCTTTGGTGATATCTAGTATGCCACAGGGGTGACGCCCGTATAATAACTCGAAGGGGGAAAACCCAGTTGAGGCCTGTGGTCAGGGCTGGCTCCAGGCACCAGCTTAACAAGCAGGTGCTTGGGGCGGCCAAGAGAGAGGGGCGGCACCTGCGGCAATTCGGGGGCAGCAGGTCCCTCACTCCCTCTAGGAGCGAAGGCCCTGCCGCTGAACTGCTGCCGCCGATCGTGGCTTTTTTTTTTTTTTTTTTTGGTTGCTTGGGGCGGCAGAAATGCTGGAGCCAGCCCTGCCTGTGGTACCTCCCGGATAGCGAACATAAGGTAGGGTAGTAGGGTGTCCCAATCCTTCCCATCCCGACTTACCACCTTCCTTATCATAGCCTTGAGGGTTCGATTAAACCTTTCTACCAACCCATCAGTCTGCGGATGGTAGATCGAAGTTCTCAGGGTATGTATATGGAACAGCGTACAGAGGTCCTTCATTAGCTTTGACATAAATGGGGTTCCTTGGTCGGTTAATATCTCCTTTGGTAGCCCCATTCGGGCAAAGATCCCCACCAGCTCTTTGGCTTTAGTTTTAGAGGCCGTGTTCCGCAGGGGGACAGCTTCTGGGTAGCGAGTAGCATAGTCCAAAACAACAACAACTATATATTGGTGGCCCCGAGCCGTCTTCTCCAGGGGTCCCACTAGGTCCATGGCTATTCGCTCGAAGGGGACCTCTATGATGGGAAGGGGTGCTAAAGGTGCCCTCAAGTGGGGACGGGGACTGTGCAGCTGACACTCCGGGCAGAAGGCACAGTACCTCCGCATTTCATGTACTCCGGGCCAGAAGAAACCGTCGTAGGACTCGTGCCAGGGTCTTCTCTACCTCCAAATGCCCCCCCAAAAAGATGACTATGAGCAAGACTTAATACAGCGTTCTGGTGTTTCTGAGGTACTAGGATCTGCTGTACCTTCTGCCCCTGTACTGGTGCAACCCGGTATAAGAGATCCTTCTTCATTATGAAGTAGGGTCCTGGTCCCTGGGTTTTCCCTTCCACGGGGACCCCATCTATTTCAGTCACCTCCTTCCTAATGTTGTCATACCTTGGTCTTCTGCCTGGTCCCGTCCAAAATTTCCTCTCCCGGGGCTAATCCGCGCAAGATCTAGGGGCCCAGTCTCTGTTGCCTCTACTGGTTCAGAAGCATTAAGGTGGGGGTCAGACTCAGGTGCTTCTCCCTCCTGCATGGCCTCCTTTTCAGCTGCGCAGGTCTGCCTACCTACAAGAGCGACCCTCTGGCTTTGGGTCAGTATTCGGGTTCCCAAGGCCTTAGCTGCCCTTCTTTCCCTTTTTGTCTTTCTACCCTGTCTGGGAGTGGAGAACAAATCTGGGGATATTTCAGAGAAGATTGGGGGTTGACAGTCTGCTGTGGATGCCTCATCCATTTTAGGGTCCCCATCTTTCTCCAATGCCGCTACTGGGAGTAAGTTTCCAAACCCTGGGAAGTCCTTCCCTATGAGCATGGGGTATGAGAGTTTAGGGACTACCTCTGCTCCTACCTCAGTAGTGTTCCCTTGGATCTCGATTTTTACTGGGGTGGTGGGGTAGTAACTAACTGTCCCATGGACACATGTTATCCCTGTACGTTTAGCCTGCAGCAGCTGACTATGCTTCACAAGCTTCCCTGAGATAAGCGTGATAGCACTCCCCGAATCAACCAGTGCCGTGGTCCCTACCCCATTTAGTTTCACTGGTCTGGTATACATATGTGGGGTTAGTGAGACCCCCACAAGGTGGATTAGGGAGCATGGATCTGCCCAGTCCCCAGGTTACACTGCATAGGCTCCTCAGCATTGGGACACTGGGCAGCTATGTGTCCCCACTCCCCGCAGGCAAAACATCTGTATGGAGCCCTAGGCGTTCCCCGGTCTCTTGGTTTGGGCAGTCTAACATCACGATCCTCTTCTCCCTCAGTGCTCCGACTCTTTGTGGCCTCTGATGGGCCTTCAGCCTCTCTCTTTTTCCACCTGGTCCCTCCTGGTGGCCCAGTCACCTGAACTTTAGGGCTTGGTGCTGCTAGTTTAACCCGGGGTGCCTCTTCCTTAACTGGTTGGGTCAGCTCCCTCGCTGTCCTTCGCCTCTCTACCAGGGCGACAACCTCGTCATAGGTGGAGGGTTCGTTCTGGCTTACCCAGGCACGAAGGTCTGGGGGTAGTCCCCTCATGTATTAGTCGATGACCAGAACCGCTAGTATCTCTTCCGGACTCCGGGACTCTGTTTGCAACCACTTTCGTGCGAGATGGAGGTCTTACAATTGGGACCGCGGGGTTTTGTCTTCCTGGTACCGCCAACCATGATACTGCTGGGCCCGCACTGCTGTCGTTACCCCAGATCTGGCCAGGATCTCTGCTTTCAGCTGGGGGTAGTCTGCCGCAGCCTCTTCAGGCAGATCATGGTAGGCCTTCTGGGCCTCCCCACACAGAAATGCGGCAAGGATGCCAGACCACTGATCTCGAGGCCAGGCCTCCCATAAGGCTGTCCTCTCTAAGGCCAGAAGGTATGCCTCTACATCATCCTCCCGTGTCATTTTCTGCAGCCAATGGCTGGCCCGTATGAGCCACGTCCCATCATGGCTGCGATTCAGCTCTGTAAGGGACTTTACCTGGTTTACCAGTTCCCGCAACATAGCTCGGTCTTGAGCAGCCTGGTCCATCAGCAGGCGATTAGTCTCTTGCTGCAGCCGCACTGCCTCCTGTTGGGCGGCTGCCTGGACATGAGCCTCCTGCTGGGCCGCCGTAGCTTGTATCAGTGTCCGCACTATGTCATCCATTGTGGTGAAAAAAAATAAGCCCTCACTTTTTTTTGTTTTTTTTAAATCACCCTCCTTCTTCCGCCGCACTGTGCACCCCAAGATCCCACTGCTAACACCATTTACATTAATTCTTATGGAGAAATTGGATTCACTTAACATCGTTTCACTTAAAGATGCATTTTTCAGGAACATAACTACAACGTTAAGTGAGGAGTTACTGTACTGGGTTTTATTCTCTTGATTTTGGTGACCAGATGCTTGTATCACTATCTGATATGCCTTCTTCAGTTGATTTCTTAGGCGAGTCACATACCTCAAATATGTTTCCAGGAGTGCCCCATTTGAAGACACTCTGAAACAGAGATCGACCGGCAACCGAGCTTCTTGACTGAAGATCAGCATGTATGGTGTGTACCCAGTTGCATTGTGTCAAGTGCAGTTATAGGCATGTACCAAGTGCTCCACATGCTGGGTCCAGTATTTTTTCTGCTGAGGCTTCAGGGTTTCCAGCACGAGAAGGAGTTTACAGTTTAATTGTTCTGGCAGTGGATCCCCTTGTGGATGATAAGGGGTGGTGTGTGATTTTTTGATTCCCATTGTTTTGCAAAGTTCTTTAATTAACCAACTTTTAAAATCCCGTCCCTGGTTTGAGTGTAGTCTTGCAGACAACCCATAGTGAACGAAGAACTTTTTCCACAGGATTTTGGAAACCGTGGAAGCTTTCTGATGTTTGGTGGGATAGGCCTGAACGTAATGAGTAAAATGGACCGTGACCACCAAGATATCTGCAGTACCCCGGTGCTCAGGCTTTAATGACAATGTCCATAAAGAGAAGCTACATGGGTGCTAAACTTGTGATGCTGACAAGAGGAGCTGCCTGCTTAGGCAGAGTCTTTTGTTGGATACATCTGGTGCAGGTGTGAACATGGTGGGCAATGTCATCCCCCATTTGGGGTCAATAGAATCTTGCCTTAATTAGGGCCTCCAATTGCTCTACTTCCAGATACCCCATTCGATCGTGGCAGGCCTCTAACACGCCTCGCCAGTACTTCTGTGGTAGTACCAATTGCTTTGGGTGAGGCCTCTGGGGATGCTTCTTCCCTTGATAAAGTCATCCAGCCCGAACCAATAGGTGGTCCCATTCCTTTAGCGAAAGGGCCTCCTCCGGGTGACTCAGTCGGATAGCCTGGGGGTCCTTTCCAATTCATAAAGGATGTCCTTTATTCGTAAGTCAGCTCACTGGGCATGCTTCACCTTTTGATCCTTTAGTCTGGGCAGCTGAGGGTTCTGTACTCTAGTAAAATTTGAGTAGATTATGGGTATGGCTTTTAGTAGTACCCCCAGACAGTCAATCACTCGTTCTTCATTGGCTGTGGATTCCTCCCCCACCCCCGTGGATACCCATTGGCAGAAAGCTCTCCATTTAGGGGTCCCCACATTTATTCGATCATTGAGTGATAAGTTCTTAGAGTGAGGCCGCCAAGATAAGGCATCTGCATCCGTGTTTGTTTGACCGGGTCGGTACTGCAGGGTGAAATCATAGGCAGAGAGAGCTGCCACCGGTGTCCTGGTGCAGATAATTTTGCTGTTGTCTAGACATATGTCAAAGGGTTATAATCAGTCTTTACAGTGAACTTGGCCCCATAAAAGGTAATCATGGAACCTCTCTTTCCTGGCCCACTTTAATGCCAGAAACTCCATTTGATGAGCAGAGTAGTTTCTCTCAGGTGGTGTGAGGCCTCCACTTGAGAAAGCTGCTGGTCGGAGTTTGCCCTCATTCATGTTCTTGATAAAGGATGTCTCCTAACCTGGTGTAGCTTGCATCAAAGTTCATATGGCTGGGTGGGATCAGCGTACACCAAAACAGGTGCTTGAGTGAGTTCTTGAATGATTTTACGGAAAGCTTCTTCACACTCAGCAGTCCACCGTTTTCTGAATGGTGCGCCCACATTAAAATATTGATGCCGGGGTGGGTTCCCCTTCTTATTTGTGGGAGGGTATCCCTTGGTGAGCTCTATGAGTGCATGAACGATGTGTGAAAAATTCTTTGTGAACCTGCAGTAATAGCTGCAGAATCCCAGAAACAATTGTAATTCCTTGAGAGTCGTGGGCCTCGGCCAGGTGATTACCGCCTTCACCTTTCTGGGGCCATAGGTATACCATCTGCAGAAACTGTGTCCCCCACATTCCGCATGGATGTCTGACAGAAGATGCATTTGTCGAAGGATAACTTGAGGCCAGCCTCTTCTAAACGATCCAGGACTTTGCACAGCCAAGTCTTACGTTCTTCTAACATGTGCCCAAACACCATGATGTCATCCAGGTACACCAGACACTAACAGGTGCATATCCCCTACCACCCGCTCCAGGAGTCACTGTAACGTGGTCAGAGCCCCAGACACTCCCTGAGGCATGTGATTAAATTGGTAAAACCCTAAGGGGCAGATGAACGCCGTCTTCTCCCGGTTCTCTAGTGCCATGGGTACTTGATAGTATCCACTGCAGAGATCAAGGACAGAGAACCAGCAGCTGCCAATCAGGCTATCCAAGGAATCATCCACCTGGGGCATTGTGTATTGGTGAGGAATCGTCCGCTGGTTCAGAGTGCGATAGTTGATGCATGTGCGCTCCTTTCCTACTTCTTTCGTACTACAACAATTGGCGATGTGTAAAGGCTCCTAGATTCCTCAATGATACCTGCTTGAGCCAGTTCCTGTAGGTGCTGCCTCATATCTTCGATATCAGCAGGGGTTAATCATCTTGACCTCTCTCAAAAAGGCCGACCATCCTGCATTCAGATATGGTGCTCCACATCCAACATCCCACTCGTGCTTAGAGAAAACAGCCTTCATCTTGACTAACTTCTCATGCAGGTAGTCCTTCCCCTCAGCAGGAATGGGGGAATCCCCAAATTGGAAACTATCCCTCACAAAAGGTCTAGCCTTGGTCTTCTCTTGGGATGGGGGGGTGGCCCCCTCACTCGCTGGTATTTGGCTTTACATAAAGCGTGCATTGGCAGCTCCTGCAGATAGTTGTTTCCTGAAATCTCCCAGCATCTCTGTGCCAATCTCTGGAACAGGTTTGCATTTATCCCTAGAAGTAAAGGTGTATACTCTCTTCCCTTTGGATCTAGGCAACCAGCGCCAACGTTTCTATTTCCTGGGTTACTCCTGCAACGTTCTTTGGAAACTGGACATTCAACAGGATATATTCCCAATAAAGGCAGGAGTCACAGCCAACTCCCCAGACTCTCAGGCTGGATAGGGGACACAAGGGTAAATGCTGCTGGTGTTCTCAGTAGTAAGATTCATAAAGTATGGTGACCTGTGATCCGCTGTCCAGCAATGCTTCACACAGAAGTCCTTCTATACCAGGGGTCTCAAACTCAAATGACAGTGAGGGCCACATGAGGACTAGTACATTGGCCCGAGGGCCGCATTACTGACACCTCCCCACCGCTGCCCTCGGCCCCGCCCCCACTCCACCCCTTCCATGAGGCCCTGCCCCCATTCCAACCCCTTCCCCGAAATCCCCACCCCAACTCTGCCCCCTTCCTGTTCCCAGGGGCTGCAGGAGGGGTGTGGGGTGTGGCGGGGGCTCAGGGCAGGGGGTTTGGCTGCAGGAGAGGTTCGGCGTGCGGGCTCCAGCCCGACGTGCACCGGGGACAGGGCAGGCTCCCTGCCTGCTTGTCCCCACGCCGCTCCAGGAAGTGGCCAGAACTTGGGGGAGGAGGGGCACAGGGGTCTGTGTGTTGCTGTTGCTTCAGGCACCACCCCCAGCAGTTCCCATTGGCCGGGAATGGGGAACCGCGGCCAATGGGAGCTGCTGGGAACGCTGCATGAAGCAAGAGCAACACACAGACCCCTGTGCCCCCCTTCCCCACGTTCCGGCCGCTTCCCAGAGCGGCGCGGGGGCAGGGCAGGCAGGGAGCCTGCCCTGCCCCCAGTGCACATCGGGCTGGAGCCGCTCTAGGTAAACGCTGGGGGGCCACGGGGGCCACAAGCAGGGCCGGCTCCAGGGTTTTGGCCGCCCCAAGCAGCCAAAACCAAAAAAAAAAAAAAAGCCGCGATCGTGATCTGCGGCGGCAATTCGGCGGGAGGTCCTTCACTCCGAGCCGGAGTGAGGGACCGTCCGCCGAATTGCCGCCGAATACCTGGACCTGCCGCCCCTCTCCCAAGCGGCCGCCCCAAGCACCTGCTTGAGAAGCTTGTGCCTGGAGCTGGCCCTGGCCACAAGGAGCTTGCGGCCGCAGAAAACAACCCCGTGGGCTGAATGCGGCCCCTGGGCCGCGTGTTTGAGACCCCTGTTCTATACGAACAGGTACTACAGCCTGGGATCCTACCAGCCCATCCGGGTAACTCTCATTTGTGGGGGGGGGGGGGGTTGGGAGCCTTGGAATTTCAGAGTTTTGGGTTGTTCCTTCCCCAAGCCCCGTTGATTTAAAGGGCCATGCTCTCTGAACCCCAAGGGAGTTACCATTTAGTGACTGAATATTTAAAAAAAAATTAAAAAATCAAAGCAATAACTGTAACAAAATATATCTCCCTCTTCTTAATGATCAGAGATTGCACAACGATATTGCTCTCAGGAAACGAATATCTAGCACCTAAAGTGTGTCTCAGATACAAATCAAATTGCTGTACTTCAGGTAAGACACACAAAAAGCATCGCCAGTACAAATGATTATTTTGATAGCAGGGCATCCAATAGCATGCAGAACCAGTCTGAAGTTAAGATGATTACAGCCAGCTTTACCATACTGGGGTACAGCAAGATGATTGGACTGGAGTCTAGCATGCACAGGAACAACAAACTGGAAAGTCACCTACAATCCATAATTCACACTGCAGCTGGGCTCTACTCCAGTCAGACTCAAAGATTTTTCTCATTCCAATTATTCATCATCCAAGTACAACTTGAAGCAATTTGATTTTGAACAACCCCTCTCCTATGTTTATGATCTCCCATCGACTAACTCCTTTCTTACATCCTGCAACTAGCTCTTTTCCCTCTTTGGAAAGTTTTCTTGGATACCAAAGCAAAAAAGCTAGAACATAACCATACATAATAAAGTATCAGAGGGGTAGCCGTGTTAGTCTGAATCTGTAAAAAGCAACAGAGGGTCCTGTGGCACCACCTTTCTGTTAGTCTCAAAGGTGCCACAGGACCCTCTGTTGCTTTATACATAATAAAGGCCACAAACATTAAAAGGCTAGGGAGAGTATTGGAAAAGGGATATTAAGTGAGCAAGACAGAGAGTGCTAGGACACTGTAGGAAGGGGATTGTGAGGAAAAAACAAAAAAGTTGTTACTATTACTTATTACAGAGCTATCAGATGGCATGACACTTTAAAATACACATAAAATGTAAAAACAATGGAGGAGTCCTTGTGGCATCTTAGAGACTAAAATTTATTTGGGCATAAGCTTTCGTGGGCTAGAACCCACTTCATCAGATGCATGGAGTAAAAAATACATGAAAGGATGGAGGTTGCTTTACCAAGTGTGAGGTCAGTCTAACGATAAAAATGTATTCCCTTTGCTGAAAAGCTTTCAGTTTATGGCCCTGAATCTGCACATTTTTGCTCCCAGTGGTCAGCCTGAATTTTTTCTCCTTTGACCTTCACCTATAACCAAAGCTCCATCCACTCGAGACCGCAAAATGAGATGCTCTCCTAATATACTGTCAAGATCTTCAAAACATGTTCATCCCTCTCCATTCCGGCATAGTTTATTCAGCAGCAGAATAATTAACTGTGTTCATATTTAAGATATCAGACATAGCAAATACCCCCTGAAATGACTAGGATCAGTACCATTCTCTCTTGGGGTATTGTTTCAGGCATATTAACAGAATCAGACAGATACCATTGCATTGGTTTACTTCTGATCCACATTCTGAAAGTTATCTTTGCAACCATAAGAGCTAGGTAGTGTGTGTTAAAATGCTCAACTTCTGGAGCAAAAAATACAGCCACTCAAGAAATTATTGCTTTGTTGAGCCATGGCACAATTAGTCCAAGTAACCCTTCCCTGAATGTGTGTGTAAATCACTTGGTGATGACAGCAATACCATCCAAGAACAAGGAAAGGAATTTGTGCCTGGGGGAAGTTTTAACCTAAACTGGTAGAATATAAGCTTAGGGGGGGGTCTTTCATGCAGGTCCCCACATCTGCACCCCAGAGTTCAAAGTCAGGGGAACCCTAACAGGAGGTTTAGGTTGGACATTAAGGAAAACTTCGTAACTATCAGAGTGGTTAAGCACTGGAATAAATTGCCTAGGGAGGTTGTGGAATCTCCATCATTGGAGATTTTTAAGAGCAGGTTAGACAAACACCCGTCAGGAATGACCTAGATAATACTTAGTCTTGCCATGAGTGCAATGATAGGACTGGATTACATAACCTCTCAAGATTTCTTCCAGCCCTATGATTCTATGTATCTCCTGTGATGGACTGAAGTTTCTCTGTCTCTAACTTGCATTTAAAAAAACAACAACAAAGATTGCAGCATTCTGTTGCATGTAGGATGCGTTTTTTGTGCTCTCCTACACAAAATACAATGGGAATATTTGAATGAGACCATGACAAATTAAGTTATTAGCATTAACTTGGATTAATTTGGCAGCAAGGTGATGCATGACAAACAGCATCTATACTTGATAGAGAAATACAACATTCTGAGAAGAATACATTCTGCAGGACAGAGCCTTTTGTGTAGGAGTAGAAATGTTTGAAAAATAACAGTGAAAAATAGATCTAAAAGGTTTGTTCTTCTTAGCTGGGTTGTTACTTACTGAAATGTAACATTTCTTTGGGACTTGACAGGTTTATTCCATAGCAATGGAACATTGGACACAAGGGAACATTACAGCCTGATTAGAAATAATCTGTAACCATCCAAATCTCAGTCTTTTAGCTGGACATCTGTCATGAACACCACTCTTTTTCAAATTACTTTTTTCAGACCGAAAACTCAACACCGCCAAAAAAAAAAATGGCATAGGTAATTTTTTTTTTTTTTTAAGAAAAGCACACCCTATTAAAAAAGTAGCAAACTCAGGGAGAGGCAAGTAGCCAATATACAGCCTTAGAGATCTACAATGCAGCTTGAGAGGTCTCTTAACTACAGATCCCAGCATGTGATACTCTATCTTGATGTATTCGCACATGCAAACACCATATATTTGTGTGTTACGTGGGTATGTCCTTAATCTGATGGGCAGCGGTGGGCTAGAGAGAGCAATGTAGTGAATCTGCTGTACTTCTCCAGTTGGGGAAAGTTATAGGTCAACCAGCCCCGGAGGTTTTCATGCCTTTTAGGGGAGCAGATACAAAGAGCAAGTCACAGAGGCAGTTGGAGGGTGCTCATATTGGGATTCACCTTTTGGGGTCCTCAAAAAAAGAGTTTGTAGGGAAAAGCCGGCTACTGTGATACTGGCTGACTAAAAGGCAAGAGAAGGGGAAGAAGCCGACTTCATCATGGCTGCCACCTCCACTGTCTCCTCGGATCCTGAGGTCCAGTGTGATTCCATTGTGACTTCTCTCAGGATTAGGAGATATCCTGACCAGACTGCGCCACAGAGAGAAGAACCCAGATGACATTGCCACCTCCAACTAAATCACACACACCACCTGGGATGTGAGAATGTCTCTCCCTCCTCACCACACACACACACACACACCCCTACACCTCAGTGTGTCCTTTCCTTCCCTACCTTATTTCTTCGCTTTCCTCTCTCTCCCCTTTTTCCTTCTGTCTAATAAGAGCTTGGCTAGGCTGACTAAGACTGCATATTTTGCAACACTGGTGTAAGCCTGTGTAATCAGAAAGGCAACTGAAGGCAGTGTCTTAAATAGCCCAATGCTGGTACAAGTTTGTGAGGTTTTGTAGGGGCTTATAAAACAGTGTGCTGTACCTATGTTTTTCCAGCAGTGAGGTTGCAAGTGAGACAACACGGGAGACAGAAGCTGCATTTTCTATATTTGCTGTTCTTTTCTCTCCTGCTTTGTCTTCCAGAAAATGGGATTGGACTTTAACAAAAACAATAGCTCGAGCCCATCTCAACTAACTTTCTCTTTTCTCCCAAAAGGCACTTATTACCATCTTTAATACCACCTAAGAGACTGTCCGGCAAATGAGGTTTCTTTCTAAAAACCTCTCTCCAGTGAAAGGGAACAAGAGATGTTAAAATACAAGTTTTACTGCATACTTTAAATTTCAGATGCTTTAACTGTTTTTCCTCCCCCTCCACCTCCCCAGCATATCTTTATTAAAGGGTAAAAGGATTTTTAAAGGTGTTTGCGCTGTGGTACTAGGCAAGCTGAGATCTCTGCATACTCAACCCTGGACAGCGACAGGGTCATGGTTAACACTCTTGACCCTTTGGGCCCATTTATTCCATCTAAATTAATACAACACAACTCAAACACTAAATAATCCCCCGTTAGCAATAATGGAAGATTCATTGCCTAATTCCCTGCTCATTGTGTTCAAATTGAACCTCTAAATATATTCAATAAGTACCATATTATCTTCTTCTAAAAAGACACTTTACCACTGAAACCTACTCAACTGCTTGATTCATCTGCACTTGTCCTCATACTTGAAAAACTCTCTCTGGCATGCTCCATTTCCCAGACCCTTAACAGGAGCAGTAAAACTCAGCTATTTTTATTCTTGGCACAGCCCCTTCTCCTGCCTCCCTCTCCACACAAACTTTCCCAAGGAATAAAACCCTACATGCTAGCCTGTAAACTGTAAACCTACCCATTAATTAAAGATTGCATATCAGTGTTTTCCACATCCATCCTGAATATACTAGTAAACAAATACGCTTTGTACTTTTGCAAAACAGCCCTTTTGTCACAGATCCTAGTGATCAGCCCCTCCTGGCCACCCACTAAGATAGCTGTGAGGGGAATTCAAGCCTATGTTGCTTTGGATCTCCAAGTAGTTTAAGCCCCTGGAGCCTAAATTGAGTCCAGCCATTGCCCCAGTTCCAGGTGCCTAGGCACATTGTCAGAAAGCAGATCTTCTATTTGGCACCCTCCCCTGAGAGCTGGAACCTGCTGTCCACCTACCTAGCCCTGCACTGACCATTTGGGTTCCCTGGTACTTCAACACACACTCCTCCTATAACTTAACCCAAATGTGTGAAGCTTCTGGGTTATAAATATAGTGCTCTCGGGGGCACCACAGCAGTTGTAAAGCAGTCAACACACACTTTGCACAATCTAACACCTTTATGTTCTATTATACTTAATCATGTATCAAGCACCAGTGAGTACAGATCATATTAAAAAAAAAAAAAAACATTACACCTGTCCCTTTCTAGCTCACCCTCCCCTTGAAAGTCCTTAGAGACCAATAGTGTCCAGAAAGGCAGGCAGGATGTCCCCTGCCTCATGCAAGCCGTTATATTGTGTGTGGTCTCTCCTTAATGGACCAGAGAAAGTGACCCCTGAACAGACCAGCGTTTGCCTTTTTAAAATCTTCAGCCCCCTATGTCAAGTAACACTCTTGCCAGCTTACCCACTTAAGCACAAAACCTCTGCCAAGTGACTTCATTGCCACCATGACAACCTCCCCCTGCTACATTAGTTCCTCTGGATAGGGAGTCCATACATTTCAGTAGTCATACCACTTAACTTGAACACTTCTTATTCTTTTGCCACCAGACTCTGCAATCTCAACCCAACATGGAGGCAGAGCCCTCCCTAGGGGATGGCGAATCGTGGCAACCACCCCAGGTCTTGCGCTTTAGGGGCCCCAATGGGAGGTGGGCAGGGAGGTGAGGCGGGGAATGGTTGAGCGGGGTGAAGAGGCGAATGGGGAGGTGAGTGGCAGGCTGGCAGGTTGGGACGGCAAGGAGCCCCCCCGCCAGAACCTCCCCCAAGCGCCTCCTGCCTGCCAACAGGCCCTGCTGATCAGCGCCTCCCCCTCCCTCTCAGCGCCTACCATAGCTCAGATGTTTCGCCCGTGGTGTCAGGAGGCGCTGGGGGGAGGAGCAAGGCGCAGCATGCTCGGGGGGGGGGGAAGAGGAGGGGGCGGAACTGGGTATGGAAGAGGCAGGGCATGAAGAAGCAGGGCAGGGGTGGGGTCTTGGGGGAAGGGGTGAAGTGGGGGCAGGGGCTGGACAGAGCCAGGGGGAAACCCCCCCCCCCAGCAGATTAGAAACTCGGCGCCTATGTTCCGGGCCCAGCACCCCCCCAGGGATGACCCTGCATGGAGGCAAGCAGACCAACAGAGAAGGCAAGACTGCACATTCAAAATGGAGTTGGCAGTCTGGCACAGATACATAGGGTTCACAATCTCAGAGATAACATACATATCCCACAACTCATCACACTTTGTGTGTTCCAAACCATGATATAGGCTAGATAGGTGCTCATTAGAACACATTACAACAAAGTACTATATTATTCTTTTTTATATACACAAAAAAGAGAATACAGAGCCATACAATGGGCCATACCATAGCTGTGGTCAGCTTAGTTCAGAAGGGAGTATGCACATGCAAAGGTGGCTTTATGCCTCTCTCCGATTCTTGTGGAATCCCATCCTGGGATTCCCCTGAATCAAGGGGATCTTGAGGAGGCCAGTTAGACTAGTTTCCCAGCCACTTTGCATCAGAGGTACAAAAGGGATCATCATGAACTTAATTTCTTTCACTGGACAGGAAGAATAAGGGTGAGCACACAGTCAAGGTAATAGTCATGCTGGAGACTTATCTGCAATTTTTAGATTACTACATTTAGTTGGTCTTTTTTAACCTGTAGGTACATTTCCTGACTTTCAAATATATGGCTAATAATAAATAATAATAATACAGTAGTACAATATGATATTTTAAGTTGATGTGTATCTATGTAAAACCCTAAGTATATTTAACTACATTTTTGTTATGAGGTGTACATAAAGGTTGGATTAGAAATCACACAAGCTCCTATAATAATGAGCAAATAAAGATACTAGGTTTGTTCTTATTGTATTGCCCTCTATCCAATAATTAAAAATGTCCTCCCTCTAAGTCAGTTAATTAAGAGTTGGCACCACCACATTTCTAGAAACAGCTGAATAGGATCACATTTCCCCCTTTTCTTATTGTTTGTGGAAAGGATGCCGTCTAATAAATCACACTGACTTAGAAAAATTTGGGGTCTTGTGGCCTGGTTCACCATTATGTTAAAGCAATTTTTTGCCAGTGAGACTCCTTTGGAGTTGCAATGGTATAAAACATAAGTAATAGAGAGGAGGATCAGGCCACTGAGCTCCAGGATCTATAATTAGCCAATATACTTGTGATGTTGCAGTCTATGTGGTTTTATAAAAATATGCTAATGAGGGAATATAATGTAACTGGAATATGCTTCATGCAAAAGGTCTCTTGCAAGGTATCATTACAAAGTTTATAATCTACTGAGTGTAATCATCCTATTTGTATAAATGTACCACTCTTGTATCTGAAACTGGAAATATGAAATATAACTGAGGGCCTATTGTAATTATGCAAAGTGTGGGCCATTAATGGTGGTTTGAAATCTTAATGACTCCCATTAACCAGGACAATTGTCTGCAGATGGCTGTATTTACCTGCAAGTCTTCCTGTATACGTGTGTGCTGGCAAGTGGGCAATGAAGTCTTGCAGTGACATGTGATCATGTCACCTGAACTGGAATCCATCTTTAACCTGGTGTCTTTCCATTGAGAAGGAGTGAATGGGAACCCAGAGAGGGACAAAGGATTCCTGCCTTATGCAAAATATATATAAAGGGGTGGAACAGAACAAAGGGGGAGGAGCCATCATGAAGAATCCCCTAACTACCACCTGAGCTGGAACAAGAGCTGTACCAGGGGAAAGAATTGTGCCCAGGCCTGGAAGGTGTCCAGTCTGAGGGAAAAAACTTACTGAAGCATCTCTGATGGTGAGATTATCTGTATTCAGTTTGATTAGACATAGATTTGCGCATTTTATTTTAATTTGCTTGGTGGCTTACTTTGTTCTGTCTGTTACTACTTGGAACCACTTAAATCCTACTTTTTGTATTTAATAAAATCACTTTTTACTTATTAATTAACTCAGAGTATGTATTAATACCTGGGGGAGCAAACAACTGTGCATCTCTCTCTATCAGTGTTATAGAGGGCGAATAATTTATGAGTTTACCCTGTATAAGCTTTATACAGGGTAAAACGGATTTATTTGGGTTTAGACACCATGGGGAGTTGGGCATCTGAGTGTTAAAAACAGGAACACATCTATCATCTGCTTTCAGGTAAACCTGCAGCTTTGGGGCAAGTAATTCAGACCCTGGGTCTGTGTTGGAGCAGACGGGAGTGTCTGGCTCAGCAAGACAGGGTGCTGGGGTCCGGAGCTGGCAGGGAAAGCAGGGGTAGAAGTAGTCTTGGCACATCAGGTGGCAGCTCCCAAGGGGGTTTCTGTCATCCAACCCGTCACAATACTTTCCCCATAAAGCTAAAAAGCTATGAGTTGGGTGTTTCAAGATAAGAGTAGACACACTTCTTTGAAAGTCAAAAAGTGTAACAGTCTTCAGTGTCAGTTTGGCACGTCTGATTGGTGTACTAGTAAAGGAACTGATTAAAGACTAATGGCTTAATTTTGTATTGCATTTTTCATCCAGAAATACCCCCAAAAGACTTTACAAGCTAATATATCGGAATCACCTGAGCCACTAATGAAATGCAGCCAGCGCTACAACAGCAGCACCGAACAAGATAAGAGAGCAAAGAATCTTATCCAACTGAAACTATCGAGGAGAAATGATAAGTAAGGAATTACCTAAATAGAAATTTGAATAGGGCACTGGGGCAAACATTCCTGCTCTTCCAAACAAACAAATAAAATAAATAGCAACACAAAAACTATCAGGAACTTGGTATTAGGCATAAGCAGACAGAACTTATGCAACACAACTAAAAGATGTCACCTCAGCATCTCCTTCATCCTCATGCTAGGGTATTGGCTCATGTACTGATTCAAAAAGAAAGAGGGTGATTCAGAAGCTCAGACAAGTCTTTCTGCATCACCTATAGTCTCTTAAGAGATTTAGGGCTGAAATTTCTGCCAGTGTAACTTCATTGACATCTGTGGGGTTAGACCAGAAGAGAATGTTCCTTATCATTCAGGTTCTGATCAAACTTTTTTTCCAGGTTTAATTTGTGAAACATGACAAAAATCAGTTTGAGGGGCTCTGGTTAAAGGTTATAAGTCATTGTATACTAATTTTGAGGGGGGGGGGGGGTTAAAATATATTTTCCAAAAATGTCAAACCTTTAAAAGTGCTAAAGAAAAACAAGAAATAAATCTGTGTTTTCAATTTACATTATACCAAATTCCCAGAAAAATATACTGTGCTGTATATCCTTCATGGTTAAGAAATAACACAAGATTGGAATCCAACAATGTTGTCAGGAACAAATTTTTCTTCCCTTTACATTGCTACATTAATCAAATAACTACTGTATATTCACATAGATGTTAGTTTCATTTGGACAGTGATATACAATATAGTCTAAATAATTTTTCAAAACCAAATTTGATTATATAAATCCAGGCGACTGTTCCATATTTCAATATATTCTAAATTTTATTATAAATAAGTACTACATTATTTATTTTAAAAGACTTGTTGAGGATATTTGATAACTGACTACTATATAAATAGACTTCTTATGCCAATGACTTGGAAGTGAGCTGTTTAGCAGGTTAACCACTTAATGGCCAGCTTTCTCTCTTTTAGTATTCTTACTTTAGCACTTTTAAGATGTATTTTTCTAAATTGTATTTTTCTTTCCTTTATCTTATGCTTCTTTGCCAATAGAAACTCTTTCAGTGTACCCATGCACATAACCACTCTCACTCACTCAATTTCCCCCTGTATTTCATAGTCACAGGGTGAGTGGCCCCTTTATAGAGAAAAGGGCCAGTCCTGCCTGTGTTATAATTAGCAGAGTGGATGGGATTAAGGGGATAAAGGGATAGCCTGATGAACACCTGGACCTCATAAAAAGGGGCTGGGAGAACTCAGAGAAACTACAGGAATCAGGTCAGACTCTTGTGGAAGGCCATAAAGTAGGGTCTGCAGGAAGCAGGGAATATGCTCAATGTATGCCCCATAGATTTGGAGGCCAGTCAACTGACCAGTCAAATAGCGTCGACTGATCAGTCAATTGACCACCTATTTGACCACAGTCAAATACTGGCAAATACTCCAGCAAGAATGCCCTGATGTAGGTGGTGGCCTACCTTGCATCATGGTGCCAACTATTAACAACCCTACTTAAAATGTCTTGATCACACACTTTATTACATGCTAATGCCACCTGTTGAGAAAAAGGTGAAATAATGAAAAATTGGGCATGTTGACTGGCTGGTATCTTTTAGAACAAACATTGTATGCATATCTTTATTTGTATACCAGGCCATCAAAGTACATGGCGGTTTCCAAAGCACATTAAATAAGGCTATGTCTACACTACCACCTATGTCAGCATAACTTATGTCGCTCAGGGGTGTGAAAAAGCCACCCCTCAGAGCGACATAAGTTACACAAAATAAGGGCTCATGTGCACAGCACTATGTTGGTGGGAGAGCTTCTCCTGCCAACATAGCTTCTGTTGCTAGCAGAGGTGGTTTTATTATGCCGACAAGAGAGCTCTCTCCTGTCAGGATACAGCGTCTTCACCAGATGTGCTGCAACATCACAGCTGCATTGGTACAGAGGCACCGCTGCAGTGCTGTACATATAGATATGACCTAAAAGACAGTCCCTGCCCCAGTGAGTTTACAATCTAAAGTAATTAGATGAACATACAGAAATTAACTCTGATGGGAGTGGGGGGAGTGACAGGAAGGTTAATAGTCATTATACTTCCTCCCCAACACAAAAAGAAAAGATGCAGTCATAGCCTCTCCTTTGAACAAAAATATCACTGCTATTACACCTCCAACATCTACCTCATCCTCAACAAACCAAACAACCCACACTAAATGATCATGTAAATAAACTTCCTTACTCCTCCCCCTAATACACACCCCAGCCAAACCTTGTTGATAACATGAAAAGTTAATGAGGAGTGGGACACATCACATCTCTGTACAGGCCCCTCGTTGCATGCTCTGTTTCTCCTCCCACTGCTGCTTATGAATCTACTGTGTTTGCTGCAGGAAGAAGGGGCCACCTGCTTTCCCTCCCTCCCCCCATGTGATCTAGGAGTCTGTAAGGGAGAGGGCAGCATGCCCAAAGACATTTTGAGTGGCTGGACCACAGGTAGACATGCTATTGAATGGCTCCTGGTTGACTGAAATACAAAAGAGACACTTCACAACCTAGAGAGCATTCCAGACATGCGACATTAGTAACAGTGACATAATACATTATGCAGAGTCATTGAACGTCAAAGTCAATTGGATTGAAAAAAATTACTAGATATGAACATGGAAAAAAACTGTTCAAGCCAAGTGCAAGTTCTGTACTTCTAGGTACATGACATGTAGATAGAATGGAGAAAAACTTGTTGAATTTTTGTCTAAATACTGTCAAAGCTAAATTATAGCAGTCAAACACCAAGAAAAGGAAAACTGGTTTGCATCAAAATTTGTTTTCTTCTGTGCATTCTCCTTCTACTTAGTCTTCAGCAGCAGCATCACAGAGCAAGGAGTTTTTTGATGAAGACAGTGATATGAGTGACAGCAAAAGTGAAGCTAATTCTATTTCTTCATCTATTCCAGCTGCTTCTGCATCAAGAATCCCAACTCCCAGAAAGTCTTCAGATGTTCATCAAATTGGTATTAAGAGGTTTTCTGACAAAATATCCCATGCCTAGAAAAACGAACTTGATCGTACATTTGCTAGAGATATTTATGCCAGCAGTAAACCATTTCATATAGTTGAAAATCCTTAGATGCTATACTTTTTTCATATGTTGAGTCCAATTTACAGGTACCTGCATGGAAATGGCTTGTGGGAAGTCTTCTGAATCCCAAAGTGGATAATGTGAAAAAAAGAGTGGGTGTTCTTATTGTGCAAGCTGCTTATGTCTCTAGTATCTGATGGAAATTTTAAAGGCTATTACACATTTTAAGGAGATACAAACAATTCTGACAGAGGTAGCAAATTATAACGCGAGAACCATCCTGTTCAGTCATAAAACAATGTGGAGTGCAATCCCAGTAGTTGAATCAAAACAGCTTACTCCATCAAGCTGGAAAGTGAGATGTCCCCCTTGCACTCTAGTTACAAGGACAAAAATTATATTAACACTTCCATGTACTACTGCATGTGCAAACCAAAATTGGTCAGTTTGGGAAGTCATCCAGACTATTTTTTGGTTTTGGAGTGAAGACCTCCACTTCTGGGAAGCTAGCTGATCACCATGTATCACAAAATAAGATTAGAGAAGAAAATGGCAGATGAAAAGTTGACTCAACATTCATCAGATGAAGAGGAGATGCTCATGAATTTGACTATGAAGACAAAGATATAGATAAAGCAGTTGAAGCTGATAAAGAAGATAATAAAATGGAAGATGCTTGAAGCGCTAGCCTTCTGCCTACAGCGTAAGTGCATTTAAAAATTACTTTAAATAGTTGCTATGCATTTGTTTTTATTTTTGTTTAATTTCATTTCTCTTTAACTGTTTAGTCTTGAATATCATTCACATTTAAATGTTAACTTAATATTACTAAAAATTGTATTTCTTTTTTTTAAGAATTTAATTTATATTTTCCCCCAAGTTAAAATAATTCAGTTAAGTAACTTGTTTTTTGTAATTAGGCATAAGTACCTAAGACTAAACCTATTGGAGATAATAAAATCTTACTCCTTGTTCTAATAAATTAGCGCTTTAAAATATTTGACCATATTGCACAATATTTGACAAGTCAATTGACCAATTTTTTTGGACCGTTCCGATGCCCAACCCTAAGTGGGCACAGGCATACAATGCAGACACCACAATGAGGAGCTGAAAACGGACATGCTTGGTGCATGGTGCATGGCACAGGTCCACAAGTGCTGGGAGAACAAGAACACATATTGAGTGAACTGCCCCATTCATCTTCTCTCAGAGCTATTGTTTCTGGTTGTATTCATCTCCATGGAGCAGTCTCATTCAGCTGAGAACATCACATTGTGAGGAACAGGCTACTTCACACCTCTCTGAGCCTCCTATTCTGCAGACGGGTAAGCAGAGCCCCTTCCCCAAACACTAGGCCCAGATTTGAGGTAGGGACTCCGCATCTCCATTCTCCTGCCCCTTCCTGCCTCCAGATGGTACATGGACTCTTCACAGCCCAAACCATTTTCCCACCTTCTCCTCATTCAAGTTTACCAGGGGCATGGGGTGGCAAGAAGGATGGAGCAGCAGGTGTGTGGGTGTGGTCAGAGGCATTGATGTGATGGAGGGAATGTTGGAAAAGGCTGGGTAGTGTCTGAGCAGTGGTAAGGGAGTCTGAATGGATGAGGGGAGTGAGAAATCAGGGGGAAATGAAGGAGCATTGAAGCAGTGCAGGGAAGAGTGGGGTGGAAAAGAAGGGAACAGAGCTGTGAAATGGAGTTTTAACTGTTCTCCCAAAATCCCCCACATCCATTCTTCCCCTTCTGTCTTCCCCTTCAAAACAATATCCCCACTGGCTCACTGCTAGTCCTTGCACTGTTTCTGCATCCTCTGCCCAGTTCCTCAACCTTTTTCTCCATGGGGAGAACTGGGCAGTGCTGACAGGCAGAATGTTGGGAGGATGTGAAGGGACTAATGTAGAGTCAGTGTTTTCTGCGGCCAGGTTAATTGTTGCCAAGGATCCAGAAGCAGTGAAGGGGGACAGTTGGGCCACAGTACATGGGAATACTGAGAAATTTTTAGAAAGGGGGAGGGAGGATTTAACTCAGAATTAAGGTTGCAGAGTAGTGCCTCATGTCCTTTTACAATGTGGAAAAAAAACTAAACTCAAACCTCTGTGAACAGGAAACAGTGTTAAGATATACACCACAACAGAACCTGAACTTTGCCCTGTGGAACAGGCAATAGCAACCCTTGAACTACCTCAAAACAAAGCTAGCTCAGGTATTGCTACACATACTGCAATCACACACCTCCCAATTGCATTGTGATATGTGGAGTGTTGAGGAATGAGATGTCTTGGGATTTTAATGACTACCTGCACCGGATTCGCATTGTGGTTTTGATAATAAACCAGCCCCAACGAAGGGTACCATTGAGGCAAGAGAGCTTGAAGTGGGATCCTTGGGTTATCTGAGATGGGAAACTGAGGCAAATGCAACAGTAGGACTATGGCCTGCCACAAGAGGGCACTCCAGTCAGGGCCATCCTTTGCCACTCCTGTTCACTATGCCTGGCCTAACCCAGGTTCAGCAAAAGACAAGGTGTTCCCAGAGTGTTCTGTAGCATCTGTGGGTATGTTACACAGCATTTCAGACTGAGCTTCCTAGTATGCATGGACAGACTCAGGATGGCGGGGCGCTTGCTAGTGCTCTAAAAATAGCTGTATAGAAAGCACTTTGGAGTTGTGGCTTGGGCTGGAGCTCAGACTCTGAAGTTATTTCAGTTCTGAACCTCTGTGTCCCCCAAACTTTGTTAAAGCACCTCAGTCCTAAACTGCAGTTTCATTTGCTGACTTATTTCACCCAATGGAATTGAAGCATGCAATTGAACTTGAGGGAGAAAGTGATGACTGGCTGAGTTACCTCTGATGTTATAATGCTCTTTCACCTGGAGCATCAAATGGGTACCCAATTTCTCTGGTTTTCCAGAGTGTCCCCAAAATCAATAGGGTTGTCCTAGTTATTTACCTGCACACTTTCCTGTGTACGTGTGGGCCAACCAGGAAGAATGGAGACTAGGGGGTCTTACAGAGACATGTGACCATGTCACATGATACTGGAATCCATCTTTAGCCTTGTACTTTTCCATTGATGAAGCAGGGGTGAGGACAAGCACAGAAAAGATTCCTGCCTTGTGCCAAAGCTATAAAAGGGGGTGGAGCAGGACAAAAAGGGTGGCCAGTCATGAGAAAACCCGTGCTTACCACCTGAAATGTCTGCTGGAATTAACAAGGACTGTACCAGGGGAAAGGATTGGGTCCAGACTAGGATGGAGTCTAGTCTGTAAAAGTAGTTTATTGGAACATCTCTGGGGGTGAGATATTACCAGTAATCAGTTTCTTAATGTATTAGGCATAGACTTGTGTGGTTTTGCTTGGTGACTTACTTTGTTCTGTCTTTTATTACTTGAAACCCCTTAAATCCTACTTTTTATACTTAATAAAATCACTTTTGTTTATTAATAAACCCAGAGTAAGTGATTAATACCTGGGGGAGCTGTGCATCTCTCTCTATCAGTGTTATAGAGGGCAGACAAATTATGAATTTACCCTGTATAAGCTTTATACAGAGGAAAACGGATTTATTTGGGGTTCAGGCTCCCAGAAGGGCTGAACACTAGGCGCTGGGAAAGTCCCTGTTAAATAAGAAGCCCCTGGGCTGAGTGAATCTCAGTTTCAGTGAACTGCAGAGAGGTGTGGCCCAATCGCTGGGTCTGTGCTGGAGCTGAGTGGAGTGTCTAACTCAGCAAGACGGGAATGGAGGGGCGCCTGTTCTTGCAGGAGGGTTGTTCTCAAAATATTGCATCACAGACGGACAAATAAATACCCTCAAGTTGAGTGTTAGGCATCACTTCATGTGGCCAGTGAAACATCTGGAAGATTGTGATAGGATTAGGATCTAACCAGCACAGTTGCTGCAAAGGAAGACTGTTTCTCACTAACCTCTCAGCACTCTAGGAGAACCAGTTGACATTCATTTTTCAGATTTTCAAAAGGCCTTTGACAAGGATCCTCACAAGATGCTACTAAAGAGGCTAAGTAATCATGAGGTGAGAGGCAGAATAGTGTCATGGATCAAGAACTGGCAAAGAGACAGGAAACAAAGTAGGAAGAAATGGTCAATTTTCATAATGGAGAAAAGTTAACAGCACGGTTCCTCGAGGTTCTGTACTAAGTAAATGCTGTTTAATATATTTATTAATGACCTGGTAGGGAAGGGGTGTGAGCAATGAGGTAGCAAAATTTGCAGATGACAAATTTAATTAGGCTAGCCAAGACCAGAAACTACTTCAGAGCCCAAACCAAGCTACGTTACTGGGCAATGAAAATGAACTTCAGTAGCTATAAATGAAAATTAAATGTTTTCCTCCGGTGTGCATTAAACTACTCATACACTTTATAGAGTTCTAAATTAACTATATCAACTCAGGAAAGGGTCTTAGGTTTCACTAATCAACTCAGTGCTCTCATACATAAAATTGCACAGGAGCATTAAGTGTTTGCAACATCAAGGCTCTGGTTATAGTCAAAGGAAAGTTGACTTTAATTGTTGTAATGCTCAGCAATTTTTTTTAAGTTGGCTATTTACAAAACAAAAAACATTACGAGCTCAAAATATAACCCCTGTTCAAAATAAAAAAAAGTATAACCTCTCCTTTAACTCTAACTTCTTCCTGTGAAAATGTATGCAGCTCTCCCATGCACCAGCCAATGTGTCACAATTCTACAAGCTTTCCAACACTTTAATCTTTTCCTCCTCCCAGTGGAACATCATACTTTAACAGTTTCAACTAGGGATACTCTCACTTCACCTTCCAAAGCACTGATCCCACTATGCGATGTATAGGAAGCCCCCTGAGTCTATGTGGAGCCCTATTAAAGCCCACCCCCACTTCACATTGTGGAATTGAGGCCTATATAAGCAAACAAACAAATTATATGAAATATTGGCAACTGTACCAACAAAAGTGCTAAAATTCTGCAAGCAAAACTGAAAGTGTCTGAATGAAGATAAATACAACTTTTTTTTTTGAGACATATCTTACTTAGTTACTTATATACTTGTTGGGGCAGGAACCATTTTTTTGTTGTTTTGTGCCTAGTGGTCAGTGACTGTGGTTCCCAGACACAAACACAACACAAATAATAAAACAATGAAGTGTAAGAAGATGGTCTTGTTCACTGTAAATGAAACAACCTACCTCTTTTTTCCTTTATCATTTTCATGCCCACTTTCTTTATAAAACAACACTCTTTTATAGCCTAAAATACACTTCCAGCTGTAGAGTTTTTTGTTGGTTTTTTGTTTTGTTGGCAAATAAAGTTAAAAGTCACAGTATTATCTGACCTTGAGATTCTCTTCTGAATTTTGCAAACAGTAAAACTATACCAAAGCTTACACAATTTCTGTCCTATTTCCTCTACCAGCAGGCCCGCCGACAGCAATTCAGAGCCCTAAAGCAGAACAGTCAGTGGGCCCCCACTCACACACAAGCCACAAACGCAGTCTGCCTGACATTTGGGCCACGCTACATCTGCGCTGGCTGGTGCCCAGCGAGCTGCCAGCTGCGCTGCTGGGCGCACTCTTCCAGCACAGCCAGGGCTTCCATATGCCCACCCCGTAGGGTTGCCAACTGTCTAATTGTGCAAACCCCAAAGACCCTTGCCCCGCTCCCTGCCCTGCTCCTTCCCTGAGACCATGCCCCTGTCCCACTCCTTCTCCAAGACCCCTGCGCCCTTCCCCCTCTCCTCCATGCTCACTCCATCCCCCATCCCTCTTTTGCTCACTCTCCCCCACCCTCACGAGCCTGGGCCAGGGGGTTGGGGTGCGCGAAGGGTGCAGGCTCTGGGATGGAGTTTGGGTGTGGGCTCTAGGCTAAGGCAGAGGGTTGGAGTGTGGGGGGGGAATCAGGGGTCAGTGCTTACCTTGGGCAGCTCCCAAAAGTGACCAGCACACCCCTCTGGCAGTGGCTCCTAGGCGAGAGCCGCAGGGACATGCCGGCTGCTTCCAGGAGTGGCGCAGAGCAAGGGCGGGCAGGAAGCCTGCCTTAGTCCCACTGTGCTGCCGGCAGCAGCAGCCGGGGGCCCCCAGGCCCTTTTTAATAACCCAGGCCCCCTTTGCCCCTCTCCCCCATCGGAGGGCCTGTCTACCAGTCTTAGATGAACTGTACATGGATTGGTTCTGTGTTCTACAAATTTAACAGCTTAGGGCATTACATGCTTACTCAAAAAATCAATGAATCTCCCCCTCTTCCTACTGTTTTGCATAGATATATGAAAGCTTTTAACCCCATCTTCATTTCAATTAGCTACTTAGTGATTAAACTAATTTTCTTGCATACCATGTTTTCTTAACAGAGTCATGTATGCAAATTTATAAGTTAACTCAGTTATATACATACAAAAGCCATCAATTTAAAGTGTGATCCTGAAAGGTGCTGAGCATATCCAGAAGTCTGCTGAAACCCCTCAATACTCACTAAAGTCATTCACAGTTGTGGGTGCTATTTCCACAAGCTCCTACAGCATGAACATCATGTGAATAACAGTTATTATCAACATCCCTATTTTGTCTGAAGTACAGAGGAAATGGTTATGCTCTACAGAGTAATTCTGACCTTGTGTACATAAACAGAATCTTATCCATTTACTGACTTATTCATCTAAGCAGAGAATAAACCAGTCAAACGCCATTTCATGTTGTCAGTGAAAAGGGAGGTGTAGCTCTTCAAACTATCATTCCCATGGGCAGTTTCTTTTCAAACACGTCAGTGACAGGGTAACTAAAACAAAAAGCAAACAAAAAAACGATCCATATAAACAAACTAACATTTAAAATGGCACATTAATACCTATTTAGGGCCCAGATTAGACACTTGCTATCAATGAAAAATGTCCTCCAGTTTCTATAATTTTTAATTTAGAGTTGAATTTAACTAAATTCAAATCTAATTTAACCAAATGAAAAAAGCAAAACCCAACTGGCACCATGGTGTCACATACCATGAAAACAATGATGGTCTGAATAGCCAATTTAAAAAGAAAATACTCCAAAAGCTGTGTACATTTCTGCTAGCCTCAGTTCATAGATCCATAGGGTTTAAGACCTGAAAAGACATCATATAGTCTGACATCCTGTATATCACAGGCCATTAAATTTCACCCAGTTACCCTTGTATTGAGCCCCCAAAGTTGTATTTAAGTAAAACCTAACTTGTGTTTGCTAAAGCATGTCTTCTAGAAAGACATCTACTCTTGATATGAAGAGTCCACCACTTCCCTTGGTAGTTTATTAAGCGCACACACTTAAAAATATGTTCTCTAAATTAAAATGGTGGACCGTTGCTTTTGGGCTTGGGAAACTAGCACTGAGTGGTGGGTGCAGATCTGACATGACAAGCAGTGGCTACATAACTTTAGGATGCAAAAAGCCACCTTCCAGGAACTGTGTGCGGCGCAAGGACACCAAAATGAGGGCTCCCTCTTGGTGGAGAAGTTCATGGTGACTGCTGTGTAGAAGTTGGCAACTCCAGATTGCAACTGGTCAGTCACGAATCAGTTTGGAGTTGGGAAGTTGACAGTTAGGGCTGCATTACCGCAAGCGTGCAGAGCCATTAATCACATCCTGCTATGAAGGACTGGGACTCTTAGCAATGTGCATGAAATAGTGAATGGCTTTGCAGCAGTGGGATTCCCTAACAGTGGAGGGGCGATAGATGGCACGCACATTCCAATGGATAGGCAGGGATGGTGTGCCTAGCCTCTGTTTGCCAGAAACTGGAAATGAGCAACAGGGAATGGGTCTGTTCTGTTCGTTCCCTCTGGGGCACCTGGCACTGACCGCTGTCGGCAGACAGGATACTGAGCTAGATGGACCTTTGGTCTAACCCAGTATGGCCATTCTTATGTATTTTCTCCCCATGAAGGTACTTGCACATTGTAATCAAGTCACCTCTCAATCTCAGTCTGTTCAACTGCAGTCTCTCACCGAAAGGCATTTTCCTCCAACCTTTGATCATTTTTGTGGCTCTTTTCTGCACCCTTTCCAATTTTTCAGCATCCTTTTAAAAATGTAGGCACCACAACTGGATGCAATATTCTAGTATCAGTCTCACCAATGCCATATACAAAAGGTAAAAATCACCTCCCTACTCCAACTCACTTCTCCCGTTTATACATCCAACCAGAACTTAAATTCGAGTATTTCCTGAAGTCCACCATGCCCCCGCCCTCCATTCTCCATGGGAGGTGCCAGGAGCTCCCATGGGGCCCTGAAGACTCCCTGAAACCAGCTTGTGACCCCTCCCCCAAGGGCTGCAGACGCCCATTTGAGAACCACAGCAGCATCAGGTTGGAGACAAGGTTTGAAAATATTTACCAGAGCTCTGCTCCAGACACCTCCCGCTGACTTTAAACCCTGCAGCCTAAGCATGGCATTAGCCCTTTTTGCCACCATATTGCATTGGAGGCTCATGTTCAGTTGCTTGTCCACTATGACCCTTAAATCCTTTTCAGAGTCAACTGCCTCAACGTATACATCCCCCCTCCCCCAACTCTGTAGGTATGGCCCTTGTTCCTAGTTGTAGAACTATGCACTTGGCTGTATTAAAATGGATGTTGTCTGAATGGGCCCAGCCCAACAGATCGCTCTGCATGACTGCCCTGTCATTATTTACCACTCCTGCAATCTTTGTGTTATCCACAAAATTTCCTCAGCAGTGGTTTTATCTTTACTTCCAAATCATTGCTAAAATGTTGAATAGCATCAAGTGGGCCTAATACTTAGGGTTGCCAATGTTACATTTTAAAAGTACAGGAAAGACCTCACATGTCCTCAGTGAAGGAGTTTTGCCAGGAGGATGGCAGAGAGGAAATGTCTCACTGAGGAGTTGGCATGTTTGGCCTCTGCCTAACACCAGGACCCAAAAACCTAAGTAGCCATCCAGCCAGCCATCACTCCTTCCCACTATACAGCAACTCCAGCCCTTTGCCCAACTTCTGGTGTAGCCTGATCCCGCTGCTGCCTCCTCCTAACTCAGCCAAGCCCAGCTACTGCATATGCACTGGCTTTGTCTGCTGTAGAGAGGGGCCCTTCTACAGGAGCTGGAGCTACAGGCACCAACTTTCCAATGTGCCAGGAGGTGCTCACTGCTCAACCCCTGGCTCTGCCACAGACTCTGCCCCCACTCCACCCCTTCCCATGCCCTCCCCTGAGCTGCAGTACACTTACTCCTCCCCCCCAGAGCCCCCTGTACACCACGCAACAGCTGATCGGGAGGTGTGGGGAGGGAGGGAGACACACTGATCGGCAGGGCTGCCAGTTGAAGGGAGACCTCATAGGGGGCTGCTGATTGATTACTGTGGCTCTTTGGCAATGTACATTGGTAAATTCTGGCTCCTTCTCAGGCTCAGGTTGGTGACCCCTGAGCTAGAGGGTTACCAGAAGCTGCAGTTCTACGCACAACCTGAGGGAAGGAGATGGCAGCACACATGAAACTCCGTGCAAGCCTAAGACCAAACATCAGGATGTTTCTCCCTGAATCCCTGGGCTCAGGGAGGGGAGAGAGGGGCAGGTGTCTGGGTTAAGGGTGGTCCTGTGGCTAGGCTCTGGGCGGGGGAGGAGGCAGAGAAACAGAAACTGGGTTGTCATAGGGGTTTCTTTAACTCTACTCCTAGGGAATGTTTGTGTGTGTCTGTATTGTTACAGACATACTTGCTGATTTATTTAAAAAAATAAAAAACTAGTACCAAAATAATTGAAACTGGCATGATAATGTGGTGTTATTTTGACAAATAAAATTTGCAGAATTTTAAAATAAATATTGTGTGCAGAATTTTTTATTTTTTGGTGCAGAATTCCCTAGGAGTAATATACAGAAAATGTCAAATGTATTTAAGAAAACATTATTGGCTAATAATAAAAATGTTAAGAGGCTTGGTAGAGGGTGTAAGAGTGGGATACTTTGTGTTGAACATGGATCTGGACATGCCCAAAGACAATCTACTGTTCTACTTTCAAAGGAAAGGCTTTGACAGCTCATTGAAGAACCAACACAAAACTAACAGGGAGTTAATAGCTTTAAGAACTACCAAGACTACAGTCAAGAGTTCTTCAAAGTCAATGGCTCCAAACTACTAGCCTACCCCCAACCCCATGGAACAATGATGGTTCTACACAAGGTGGGGGCAAGCTTGACTCAGGAAGGAGGCTGAAGATCCCAGTGAAGGACATGGCAAAGAGATAGAGGTCTACTTAAAAGCAGCGTGCTGCTCTGGGTGGTGGGGCCAGGGGAAAGGAAGCAACATCGCCACACACATTCAGAGACACAACCAAAAGGACTCTCAGGAGGACAAGGGCAAGAGCAACTCTACATAGCCTGAAATTCTGACAAATCTCTCCCCTTCTTGTGAGTCTGAGATCAGACCAGGAGAGGGTGCATCTCAGGATTTTTGTTTTTAGACATCTAACTTTGAAGTGTTTTAATAGTAAAGTTACTGTAATTAAGAAATTCCTTTGCTAAGTTGGTATTCCCTGCCTTCCTGCCACACTGTCCCTGAAGAAATTGAACTAGAAGCCAGGCACTCTCACAGCATAGCTGAGTTCTGAGAGAGGATGTGTAAATGACTGGGGGATGGGGGGAAGGGACTCTGAGGTCTCAGACACAGATTTCAAGGTCTAGGGAAGTGTGGTAATGTCCCACATCCCAAAGAAGGGTGTCAGACAAGAGGTCTGGGCCTGGAAGCATGCCCTGTAATCCCAGAGCCAGAAACAGTAACTAGACTCCACCCAGACCCAGTTGGGACTCAGCACAACCAACTGGTAACCATACAGTGGGGTATGGAGCCAGGTATTAATAAAGGCGAATCAGGAGAAGAGAGAGTTGACCAAAAGCCAAGGAGGCTCCAGAACAGTCAAAAGGTTAAGACACACCAACTGAGTCAACTCGTCTGCATTCACTAGCTTGCCGTATTTGTGTCTGATGAGTACAGTTTCCAGCGTATTTTCATAAAGTTGTAGCTACAGTATTCTTTCTTCACATACCCCATCAGAACAAACGGATATGAATAATTTGAACCATACATACACACACTTGAGCGGATTCTAAACGCAGGGGGAAAAAAAACTTGAGCATCACTGAATAGTCAAGGAAGGCTTCTGCTGAGTATACAGTAATGGTCACAAGAGCAAAATCAACGTTGCTTAAGCGTAAGGTAGTTAAAAATACTCAAGCATAAAGTTTATAGGCAGTCAAACTCATGTTCCGCTCCCTCAAATACTCCTAAACAGGGCCAGCTCCAGGCACCAGTGCAGCAAGCAGGTGCTTCAGGCGGCCAACAGAAAGGGGCAGCATGTCCGACTGTTCGGCGGCGGGTCCCCCAGTCCCTCTTGGAGGGAAGATCTGCCACCGAATTGGCGGCGGTAGAGCTGCCGCTGAAGTGCCGCTGATAGCGGCTCTTTTTTTTTGGGGGGGGGGGGGGGGAGGAGAGACCGGTTGGGCAGCAAAAACGCTGGAGCCGGCCCTGCTCCTAAACACGCCATAAGAACATTTAGATATTACAGTCATTTATGTTGTTGCCTTGGCTGGACTGATACACAGAACCAACAGAATGCGGTCTCCAGTTTCAGATCTTCAAGCGCGCCCATGCAAGCGTCTAGAACTCTGAAATCAAAGGAATGTACACTCCTGGATGGGGTAAATGGTGGCAGTGTAGATGCCAGTTAAATATAGTATATGATAATAAATAAAACTTACCTGTTAATTGATTTTACTCAACCGCACCCATGGATTTAAATCAGTAGTGACATTTAATCTTGGTCTGTTATACCCTTTTTAAGTTGTTAAGTAAAGGTGCATTAACTTTAAGTATATTGGATGTATAATATTTATAATTGGTATTTTTGAGTTAAACCCATGCCACAGATTATTATTAGAATAGTTTTATTCCTGGATGTTCCCAAGCCACACCACTGAGCATGTAAAGGGGCCAGCCAGGTGGAGGCACTGCCAATTTTAAATTCCTTTAGGAGTAAAGGGACTGCAGTAGAGGGGTGGACAGAGGATTCCCAACATCACCACCGGGATACTCCGGATCTCCTTTAATGTCAACAACATAAGGCGCCCAGGCACATAGGTGAGTGTTGCCTGCTCCTGAGTAGGAAAGAGGGGTTACATATGTAAAATAAGGCAGCCTTCTAATTAGGAGGAGTTTCTGATTGTGCATGTATGAGACCTATGTTGTGTTATATGCACTAGGAGCTGGATTATGAATGAAGCACAAAAAAGTGTTGCTTTTGATCTATAAAACTGTGGCTTGGAACCTGCTTATTTGAGATACCACTTCTACTATACCACATTGCTCTGCTAGCAGCTTCGTTTTTAAACCAGTACGGTTATAGCTCAGCCACATTCAGTGACTACAGATGTCGCATTCTTCATGGCGGACCGTGAATTTTGAAATTCACTCTCAGCCATATGATGGTCCTGAATAGTACATGGAGGAATAGAGTTGCCAGGTGTCTGGTTTTTAACTGGAATGCCTGGTCGAAAAGGGGCCCTGACAGCTCTGGTTGGCACCGCTGATTGGGCCGTCAAAAGTCTGGTCAGTGGCACAGCGGGGGCCTGAGGCTAAGGCAGGTTTTTTTGGGGGGAGGAAGGGGGGGGTTATGCATGTGCATCAGTCTTCATCAAGTAAGGCTAAGAATTATGACAGTACATTTTTAATTTTAAAAGATATAAGAAAGAATGCATACAATAAAGATTGGCAGGAAAAAGGGAGGTATGTTTACAATCTGTTTTTAAAATACATTTATAACATCTCTCTGTTCTCTTCTTTTATAGCTGGCTTTAAAATTTAACTCTGAAAATGTACAAGGAAAAGTTAATACCATTCAAACAGTTTACCATTTTTATGGGTATGCTGTAGTATTTCCTTTTGGTTTTTATAAGTGGAGTCGTTTCAAGATAATTGCTTGAAGTGTGTTCTCTAGGGCATATGATTCCGTGAGTTCTATCATTCTCAGGTGGGTATGTGAAATAAAGATGTCACCCACTGTTATTTTTAGGCATTCATTGTAAATTAGATCATGTCTTTATTCTCTGCTTCTTCCAGAAAATCTAATAATGCATAGGATTGTTCTGAAGAGCGGGCGGGGGGAGAGATCTATCGTTTTGTCCATTTTCAAACATTACATGGTTTTACTTTAGTTGAAAGTCATTACCAAATCTGGTCTCCCACCATGAAATCTGGTCTTTTACCTTATACTAGCGGTTCTCAACTGGGGGTCCATGGCCCCCTGATGCCCCAAGTGGGGCTGAAGCAGGGAGCGGCCTGGGGCTGAAGTCCTTGGGGCAGCTCCACCCCCCACCCTGCCTCCTCCTCCTCTCCCTTGAGACCCAACCCCCAACTCCTTTTTGGGTCAGGACCCCTACAAGTACTACACCATGAAATTTCAGATTTAAATAGCTAAAATTATGAAATTTACAATTTTTAAAATCCCAGGACCATGAAATTGACCAAAATGGAACATGAATTTGGTAGGATCCTATTAATAAGGGATACTCAGAAATGCTCTGTAATTGATAAACTTAGTAACTGACAAAATGGGCAAGGTACATGTGGTATAGCAGATATGTTATAAAAAATCATCAATGCATCAGCAAAATATTAATGGATTATGTCTAAATATTAATAGATAATTATGGGCACAGAATTTATCCCAGTAGCGATAAGTTAGTTACAAATATCATTGGCTTATCAAAACAAGAAAGCATGAGAAAGCATTTTTCATTATTTTGAACAGTACATAAAAGGTGAGTTTTAGGGAGTTAGTCAAAAGTGAATTCAAGTAGGCTGCCTCACTTCTACAGCCTCAGATTTGGTACGCATGTTCCCCTTTCTGTATAGTGCTGTATTAAGTATTGTTTGATTGTTTTACTTAAATAAAACTTCAACTGAAGTAGTTATTTGACATAATGACTTATTAAATCTGAACATGCAACAGTCACCACCTTTAAGGCCTTACAAAAATTTGCCCCGTACCTAGTCTGTGTTATTGTTAAGGCAGAAGGTCCAGAAATCTGTAAGATTTATACAAGTGACATAATACCCTAATTTGCATCTCTCGTGGACGTGCAGCACTTCATTTATATAAAAGGCAGCAACTGTTTTGATTCCCAGAGGATAGGCCTGAAAAGACAGCAGCATAGAACAAGCTTTAGGAACCCATGATTGCCATACTAACTGAATCCAGTGGTTCATCTAGTCCAATATCTCATCCCTGACAGTGGACAGAACCAGATATTTCAAAAGAAGGTGCCAGAAACTCCACAGTGGATAATTATCAAATACCTGCCTACCCGTAGGCAAAATATCTTCCTAATCCCTATCAGTTATTGGCTAGATTATGCTGTGAAGCAGGAGGTTAAGAATACTATATTAAAAGAAAAATATTCTTCTGCTGGCACTTCCCCAGGCTCACATGGGCACCGCGACTGCTTTCCCCACCCACCCAATGGACCACAGAGTACAAGACCAGGAGTTAAACCTCTAGAAGTCAGACAGGGATGTAGCTGCATCCTAAGTTACATAGTGGGGCACGTAGAGGTGAAAATTACTCTTGCTTCTGAGTCACCCTCCTGCCTTGATTGCACCGAAAAGCTTCTACAGCCACCTTCTTGTTGGTTCTCTCCGATAATTACATTTTTTATTTTGGCTGTTTGGGCAGTTTCTCTCTGCATTGTGCCATGCAAGGCCTGCTGCTGACTTGTTGCTAATAATCCCCAGTTGGCATGTTATCTCCCAGGTCTGGCATCCAGGTAACTTGGGCTGCTGGCATGAGTCTCTGGCCCTGGATTTGCCTTGTCCTAGCTGCTCTGCTGTGGTTGAGCTGCTAATTAATGCTGGCCTTGAACTGGGGAGAGAGAGATTTGGCTGTTTCCTGACATCTGGGAGAAGCTATAGCTGTACTGTTATCCCCTAATTGGGAGCCTAGCTCTGGCTATTCTTTGCCCCTGACTCGGAGGTCTTACCTCTGACAGGTGCTCCCACACCTCTTGTCACAGTTTCAAGGTAATTGCACCTGAATCCCACCCTCCCCGCCTGCCCCCCCAGGTCCACTTCAGCAGTTCCCAATCAGGTCTCTGATCTTTAACGGTCACCGGTTTCTAGGCATGGACCTCTGTCCGACTCCCTTCTGATCCAAAGTTTTAAGGCAGTACAGCTCCCTGTCTTACACTGTGATATCCCCAGGAAGACAATCTGCCCTAGGCCCAGCGCCTATGCTTTGCTTTCTGTAAGGGCCATGAACAGTATTGCCAGAAGTTACAAGTTATCAGCCAGCTCTTTCTAAGCATACAGCTTTATTTTTAAGTTAGAAGTGTTACAGAGAAAACATAAAAACAAACAGATTTAAACACACACACACACACACACACACACGACATACCGGGAGTTAGCTATCAGGCTCTAGTAAGCCTATGTCTTTCCCACTTTTCCTCAAGGGCTGAGGAGTTGGGCAGAAGGTCCTACCCATTTGCTGGATCAGAAAGAAGGCCACAAATCAGTACAAGCTCATCCTTTTATATCAATAGCCCTTTCTTTGTTTTCTGTGTGAGCCTTCCTGGGGTGGTACCTCTCTGGGAATGTTTACAGTGTGAGAGATTCATCTCAATCACCCCTACTGTTTTAGTTCCTGGAGGAGCTGTGGTAACCATCCCCATGAGAAAAACACAATCAGGCATACAATCCCTGGCCCACAATGATGCATCAACTTAATACCATACGTTTCCCCAAAGGTACCGCACACAGTGGCAATATCCATCCCATCTCCCCCCAAAAGAAGTAGGTGTACCTGAGGCACCTGACTAGTATCCTAGGGGAATCCCCAACTTATTCCCTGGATGGTGTTTCTGCCATTACCTTTCATAATTTCACATTTCAACTATTCATATAAAACATTCTGCTAACAAGCCAGCACATATTCATAAATCCATACAGCATCATTTGACAACCCCCCTACGCATTCTCTCTTTAGAACCCCTGGGGCATATTTGTAAGGGGCGCTCTCATAGCCTCTCTCACCTATCACCACAAAATCTCTGCATGTGAACTTGAGACCTGATCCTCCCGCCTCCTAACTGGTTCCTAAGGAGTGTGCCTGGGCTGTCCCTCTGTGCCTCAAGGCACTGTTTGTCCTTGTGGTGGGTGGAGATTCCTCACTCCTCTTTGGTATATTCCAGGGAAAAACTCTTTGGACAAAAGGGAGAAAAAGGTAGGGCTGACTCCCAGAGAAGCAGCTCTTAACCACACACTGTTTTTAAGAGCAAAGGAGTCAGGTAAGGGAGACTCTTCAAACCTCCCTATAACCAAATTCCTTTCTCTGGCCCACCTCCTCAGAGATCAGGGTCTGGGGACAACTTTGGCCTGACCTCAGCTTCTCTGAGGAGAGGAAAGATTATTCACCCCCCACACACACACTTCATTGGATTGGCCCAAACACTGAGTTAAGGTGAGCAAATCATCAGGCAATTACAGACAGGGGAGAAGTTCCCCTTTCTTCCAAGCTGTAGTTACCACCATCATCTCCCAAGCAGCTGTTATATACTTTACTTGGGCATTTCTTGCCATTGGTGTCATACATTTGGCAGAGCAGAGCAGCTACTTCAGTGTCCCCACTTTTGGTTGGAGACAGGCATCATCATACTGTGCATTACCTCTGGGTCCCTAGTAAAAGAGGCCAGAGAACTTATCTCCCTAGCCTCAAGTCAGGAGAACTTCTTGCTCCCATGGGGCAGGAGGCTGTCTCACCCCACCCCACCCCAATCTTTCCTCAGCTTCAGGTATTTGGTTGCATATCCTGGGAAGGCAACTTGTTCTGGACAATGTTTGCTCTCAGAGGTAGGGTTTGAAGAATTGTTCTAAAACCTTTACATTTGGAGGCTTTATCAACTATGGTAACTCCTCAACCACTTGCCCATTTTTTTAATGTAACTCCTAATTTGAATTGACACCTCAGTGTAGGTCATAGCCTCTTCTCTCAACTCCCTGAAACCTCCTCCTATACACTTCAGGGATCAATTTAAACTTTTGCAAGAAAGTTTTTGACACAGCCCATAATCTGTATAGTTCTGTCCACATGGGTGAAAATGCCTAAGGATTTTGTCCCTGACAGTAAAGGAGACTGATACCCTAGATATTGTTCCTAGGATGCCTTTGGCTGAGGCATTTGGCGTGGTGAGGTTCATCTAGTAGTTGTATGGCATTAGCTGCTACTACTTGAGTAGTAGGCCCAGGCTGCCCCTGTGGAATTTTGGATGTGTGGTATGCCCTATACTCACCCCCTACACTTGAGTCTGATCAACGGTGTAGCTTTGCTGTATGCCAAATCAAGGAACCTGAGTGATGAGTGTTTTGCATCACAGAACTGAATGAAGCGTTCTCCCAGAATTAGACAAGGGGTCTGGATAAGTTGAATGGAAAAGGTCTCAGAGGGAATCCCAACAGCAGGACTGCCCCGAAGCCACAGACCCTGGAAGGCCTGTGGTCCACAGTCTCAAGGCAATCCACGTTGTGGGGCTGCCCCATAGCTACCAACCCTGGAAGTCCAGGGTCCCCAGCAGTCAGTCAGGAGCCGAGGCAGGTTTCTGACTAAAACCTTCATGTGATTCAATGGAAGTTCAATGAACCCAAGATATTTTTGCAAAACATTTCAGGTTTGATGAATTGGCATTTTCCAACAAAACTCTCGGTTTTGTTGGAAAGTTCCCAGACAGTTCTACTCACAAGCTGTAGTATAGGGGTCAGTGCGGAGATGAGACAAGGCAGATATTCCAGGTAGCGTTGAAGCCTATAGGGCAGCTCTGGGAGGCTACTGTAATTTAGACAGGCCCCATGGCTACATAGCTATATCAGGGGGTCCAGCAGCCCAGGATTAGGAGGATGCAAACATGACTTGAAGCCACCTTAGTGCTCCTCTTTCCCCATAATGAAAGGTCTATGCTACACGCTTAGATTCACAGCCTCCAGAATGTCACCCTGTACATGTAGTTGAGGAAACAGTTCCTTTAATAATAAAAATGAAAAAAACCCACCTTTTTGAAACAAAACATACAAAAACCTTATTGTAGATCAAGACGAGTTAGAAGTGAGTTTTAATGCATATAAGCAAACTTGGAGGAGAGTTCAGTGGTTTTTAAATTTAAATGGAAAACAAAAATAAATGCTATCTTGAATTTAGTTGTCACAGATCAGAGCCTGCTGTGCCTTGTGAGTACACCCCTGCTTGTGATAGGCCTTTGAGCCACTCCCAGACTAGATATCTGGGCTTCAGAGCCACCGTTTTTTGCTACATGTACCACCTAGAGCAGTGGTTCTCAAACAGTGGTACATGTAGCCTTGGGGGCACCCAGAGGTCTTCCAGGGGGTACATCAACTCATTTAGATATTTGCCTAGTTTTACAACAGGCTACATAAAAAGCAGTAGTGAAGTCAGTACAAACTAAAATTTCATATGACTTGTTTATACTGCTCTATATACACTATACACTGAAATCTAAGTACAATATTTATATTCCAATTAATTTAATTATATGGTAAAAATAAGAAAGTAAGCAATTTTTCCAGTAATAGTGTGCTGTGACACGGTTTTTCTGTCTGATTTTGTGAGCAAGTAGTTTAAGTGAGGTGTAACTTGGCGGTTCACAAGAGAAATCAGACTCCTGAAAGGGGTACAGTAGTCTGGAAAGGTTGAGAGCCACTGCCCTAGAGGCTATTGCTGACCCCTTCATGGCAGAACGGAGAATCAGCTTTGAACTAAAATACCTTGTCTTTTCTCTTTAAAGGATTAATTTTCTATTCCCTCTCTGATTTGTCATCTGGCTTTTGAACTCCCCTGACTAACCCAGTGTGTAAGTGAGAGTGAAAGCAAGAGAGATGCGCGTGCACACACAATTATAGGTTGAAAATTCAACCCTAGATGCGCTTTGTGCCCACAAGTGCAGGCCCTGGCTCCTCTGTGCACCTGCTCCCCGACTTCCCACATTTCTTCCTTCCCATTGCCCTCCCTAGAACTTGCTTCCCACAGATAGTGTGGAGGCTGCTGGAGCCTACCACAGTGGCAGGCTTCAGCAACTGTCCCCAATATCCAGCCTGAAGAACAGGGGTGGCTCCTGAGCTCCTGCCTCAGCTAATTCCCTGACTGCAATGTAATAGGTTGGGTAGGCTGACAACTGCTGAAGAGCATGGCGAGAGGAATGGGAACACATTGTGGCTCCAAAGCTTTCTATAGGGGTATGCCAGTACTATAGACATCTACCTCTGCTACTTCCAGCACAGCTGCCTCTAGTGGCAGAAGGGGAAAACTGCAGTTGGGTCTGACAAAATTCCTAAGCCACCAATAGTTGTTTGTTTGATCACATGCAACTACAAAGATCAGCCCCAAACCCTGAAATTCATATGATTAGCAGTAACACAGCAGAGGCTGGCTGTGTGTGAGCAATACCAGAATGTCAGAGGCAGAAGACTAGGAGCTAACTTAAGAGAATACCAGGAAGCCTGAAAGCTGGGACAAAGCTGAGACGAGGGCAAGGAAGCAGCCTGTTGCTAGTTGGCAAACAAACAGCAGTAAGTGGACTCCGGATAGCATTTTTCAAGGGGGAGTCATGAGACAACCACCTGCGCGAACAGCAGGAATAGAGTGTAGACAGGCCCCAACAAGACCACAGACAAAAGAACTGAACTCTGGCCGGGATATTTGCTGGCCAGTAAGGCCACCAAGAAAGGGAAGCCTGAATGGAGTACCCATGGCTCTAGGCCTGAGGAGCCCCATGAGGTAGTCACCTTTATATCTTTGGACTGACTGCCCATGGGAGCTGGGTTAGGAACTCTTTGGTTAATCTTCATTGTAACTGTTAAAGTAATTACCACTAAGATAACTGCATATTTTGTTTTCCGGCAGCCCAACTTAGTAAGGTAATGCTCTGTTACTACCACAGAATCTGTGAGCATTAATGGGAATCCACCAAGGGGGAGACCCTGTGGGGCCATGTACCTGGAACATATGTAGTGTTTGCCTCCAAGCTCATGGTACACAGAGCACACTACCAGAAATCTAGAAGGGACTGGTATAACACAACATTCAGAGCAGCACCTTGCAGTGGGAGTGGTTACAATATACATAATACATTGAAGGATCTGTAGCGGAGGTAGAGGTCTGTAGTACTGGCATAGATAGCGGACTGTGTGTTCCACAAATGGAACCTCTGAATTCCTTATCTGGGGCAGGAGATTGACTATCTTTTCTCCTCTATTATTCATTCATTTGGTGTGTGTGTGTGCTCCTGTTTGAAGATATCACGAACCCTTCTGAAATACAAATATGATAAAAAGCCAAATTCCTTCTGAGCTCTGAAAAGTCCATCTTTTTATTTGCTCCTCTCCTTGTTCATTACACAAGGAGATCAACTTATTCATTCTGGAGAAATAAATAACTCTCTGTTTCTTCAGCTGATGAAACCTCCTCCATCACAAAAATTATTTTTCTTAATCCACTTTCTCATTTAAGAGTGGGGCTCTATTTTCTTTCTTTATAGTAGTTTCTTCTTGAAGGAGTTATCTTTTCCATAGCAAGCAAATCATGCATTTATGATTCATCTCAATAATTAATTAGGAGCATCTCATTTTGACAACTAGCAATACTGTAACTGCTACCTATTGAGATTTGTCTTATGTCATCTCGGTGCCCCAAAAGAAGCACAAAGTAGACAGTACCAACTTTGTCCACTCTTTTGGAACACAGCGCAACAATCTAATTGAAAACTATTAGAATTTAGGGCATTTTCACCAAATTGTAACAAAAACAAATCCTTTCTGCTCTCTTACACTGTAACTTTTACCCAGAACTGATGCAATCTAATTTTAGACTGGACATAGGCAAGACAGTAAGTAGTTGGCATTAGACAAAAGGAATTTTTTCCCCCAAAGGTACATAAGTGATTTAGGTGCTTAAGTTCCATTTTCAAACATGATTTATACACTTAGGAGCATAAGTTTCACTGAAAGTCAGGTTCCTAAATGCCTTTAATCCATTTTCAAAAAGTAATTGACTCGTAAGTATCTTAGATTTGGGGTAAAAGTTTCAAGAGCACCTTTCGCACCCTTACCCCCCCCCAGAAATGTTCCTATCATTTCCTTTATTTCACATCAACAAGCAAAAAGAAAAAAGGAGTATATTATAAATATTTATTATTCTCTAGAGAGCGAAACAATTTGCAAAATGGGCAATTACATTTTTAAACACAGAAAATGAATTTAACATGAGCGAGATGAAACCAATAAAAAAAACCTATTTTATTTAACATATCTAGAAGGAGTTAGAATACTCAAAATTCTTGAGTATAGTCCAAAATCAGTTTGGGGTTATTGATTATTTAAACTGCTCACTGTAGTTTATCTAATCTCCTATCATTACAAATCCATCCTCTTTTAAACTCCTTTAGCAGTGGCAAAGTTAAAGGCATGCCTCTGATGTGGCTCTCCCTATACTTCTATTGGACTCTTCCTATACTTTTCTACAATTTGTTTACTACTTACTTCTAGATTTTCAGAAATATTTGTAGGAAATTGTGAGTGTTGGGTCTTCCCATAAACCTTTAGGTATTTCTGTAATAGGGCACACTATGGCTGTATACATCTACCTTACAGGTTCCTTATAAGTTATATATATATATATGTAGATTTTAAGTATACTTTCAGACTGTGCACATAGGCCTGGATCCACAAAGGGACTTTTAAGCACCTAGAAAGCCTGAATTAGGTGTCTAGGCTCACTATAAAAATTAATGGAGAGAGGTAGGTGCCTAAGAACGTGATCCACAAAAGCCAGCACACTACGTGGGAAGCAGCCTAAGTTAGCTAATAGGAAATATGACCAGAGGAGTCTGTCTTAAGCCCCATCCCCTCAGAGTTCAGTGCTTAAGTCAGGAAGGAAGGCACCAATCTCTGCTTGCATTCCACAGCCAGGAACTCTCTCCTTGAGTCAGGCAGCTTAGGTTCCTATGCTGTATCTTGCAAGAATGAGTTAGGCAAGCACCTAACTCCACACAAATCAGTAAGAGGTGGTGGCAGCAGCAGTCTCCCTTATAGCCTTTAGCCCAATGGTTAGGAAGACTGGGTCGTGGGCAGCCTAGCATAGTAGTTGGAGTAAGAGTCAGAATCAGAGTCGAGTCTGGATGACTGAGCCAAGGGTCAGGTCAGAGTCAGAGACAGGAATCACAGCTAAAGGTCTGTCTAAACTAAGCAGGAGTTTAATCAGATATGAAGCATGCAGAGACTATTCTTCCTCCCAGACTGAAAGTCTCAGTGAAAAGCCTCAGACTATGTCTACACTTAAAACGCTGCAGTTGCTTCAGCGTAGAAACTCCCTACAGGGACGAGAGGGATTCTCCCATCACTGTAATTAATCCACTACCCCAAGGAGTTGCTAGGTTGATAGAAGAATTCTTCCCTCATCATTATCACTGCAGCTTAGCCTGAAGGAATCTTTGGTCTAATAAGCCCTCTTACTTTTCTTTGGAGCTCCATAAACAGAGCTCTTTTTCCAAGCAAAATTCACTGCTGGGCACACATTAACTTAAAATTCTCCTGTATCTAACAGTCAGCTATGGAAGAACATATGGAACATACTCCATATTAGAACCTGGTTATAGCTAGGGGACCCATAAGCCATTTCTAGGGCAGGAGCTCTGAAGGTAGTTTTCATCAGAATACTAATACAGAATGTTAGGAGATGCCACAAATCAACTGCTGTTCTTCCAAATGCACAGATTTTTTGTCCAATAGACTTTTATACTTATAAATCCTAGCAAAGTAGATGAATCAGTGTTCCTAAATAAAATAAATAAATAAAAACCACACATACTACACCACCACCACTATCACAGAAATATAGGGCTGGAAGGGACCTCACTGAGGCAGGACCAAATAAACCTAGACTGTCCCTGAGAAGTGTACATCTAACCTGTTCTTAAAAACCTCTAATGACAGGGATTCCACAAGCTTCTTTGGAAGCCTGTTCCAGAGCTTAACTAGCCTCATAGTTAGGGAAAACAGTCTAGTATTTAACCTAAATCTCCCTTGCTGCAGATTAAGTCAGCAATGTGACGGTTCTGATTCTACCTTCAGTGGACATGGAGAACAAATCGATCATAGTCCTCCTTATAAATAGCCCTTAACATACTTAAAGACAGACTAAACATGACCAGTTTTTTTTAACCTTTTCTCATATCTCAGGTTTTCTAAACCTTTTATCATTTTTGTTGATCTCCTCTGAACTCTCTCCAGTTTATCCATAGCCTTCCTGGCCTGTGGCACCCAGAATTGTACACAGAGCTCCAGCTGAGGCCTCACCAGTGTTGAGTAGAGCAGGACAACTACTTAATGTTTCTTACATGCGATACTTCTGTTAAGATATCCCAGAATTATATTAGTCTCTTTGCAGGTGCATCACATTGCTGATTCATTCCATTTGTGATCTTCTACAAACCTCCACCTCTTTCTCAGCAGTACTACCATCTAGCCAATTATTCCCCTTTTGTAGTTGTGCATTTGATTACTCCTAAGTGAAGTACTTTGCATTTGCCTTTATTGATTTTCGTCATGTTGATTTTGCACCAATTCTTCAATTTACAAAAGATCATTTTGAATTCTAATTCTGTCCTTCAAAGTGTTTGCAATACTTCCCAGCCTCCCATCAACTGCAAGTTTTATAAGCATGCTCTCCACTCCATTATCCAATGATTAATGAAAATATTGATTACGGGACCCAAAAAACCCCAAAGTTTCCCAGTTTGACAGCAAACCATTGATAACTACTCTGAGTATAATCTTCTAACCAGTTGCACACATACCTTATAGTAATTTTGTCTAGACTACATTCTCAAAAACAAACTAAGGAAATGCAATGTGGAAGTGTCAAAAACCTAACTTAAATCAAGATTTATCAAATCTACTGCTTCCTCTCTATCCACTAGGCCAGAACTCTGTCAAAGAAGAAAATTAGGCTGGTTTGGCATGGTTTGTTATTGACAAATCTATGTTGGCTATTCCTTATAACCCTATTGTCCTCTAGGTGCTTACAAAGCGATTGACATTTTCCCTCTTACTGGAATATATTTTGTCTGAATACTTAAATTCAGATGAAAATATCTCTGTCCACTTTAACTGTCAGCACAAGGACTGAGAGGATATCCTTTGGGTCAAACCCCAAGATTGGTTGCAAAGCTGCTTTTCTACAGTCACTGAATTTTAGAGAATCTAAACTATCATTATTATATGGTCTCTTTATTAAAAGGTATATACACATTATAGCCAATAATTTTTTTTAAAAATGGAAGCTTAAGTTAGATTCCTACATCTATATTTAAGCATGTAAATGAGTGGGCTGAGCTCCTAGTGATGTCAGTGAAAGCTGCTGGGTGCTGAGCACTTAAATAAAGAAGCCTGATTTTTCTAAAGTGTCCTAATGTGGATTTGAGACTAATTTCAGGCACCCACTTTTGAAAATGTTTGCATATCTATGCTATGATTACAAAGACTGTTGGTATTTACAGTAATAGTGTGCAACTTTATAATGTTGAGAAAATAACTTGTTTTACAGAGTGGATAAAAATGATTTTAAAAAATTGGATTTTTTTGGTAAAAATGCTTTTTGAGAAAAAACCCTATCTAAAGATATCTTTGAGCTATAATGTATCTCATCATGGAATAGGGATTATAAATTCTAATTCTATAGTACGAGACAATATATTCATGTAATGTTTAAGAAAGGTTTTGTAAATGAGTTCCAATAGTTCATGGATTAGGGACCCAATTTTATGGGGTTCCAGGGGCTTCTGTATAGAAAAACTAACCTAAATAATCTATCTACCAAATGGGACTCAGAGCTCAGTCTAGAAGATACCACCAGAGATGCTTAGTTTTGCAGTTCTCAAACTGTGGATTTGTGTCTCCAGAGATAACGTGCTTGTTAACCACAAAATATTTTTAAACAAACAATATCAAGAGGTGAGAAATAACAGACCTCAACCCTATTGTCCCTCTGCCAATTTGTGTACACAGAGTCAATCTGTTATCCCTCTCTAAAAGTGCAAAGTTTCAAAAAGTGCAATGAACAGAAGATTGTTGGGAGCAGAATAGATCTGGACAAGGAAAAGTCTGGAGATAAATGTGAGAAGGGAGGGACAGACAGTAGAAACAAAAGTGAAACTGTTTGAGCAGCATATTCCAGAAGTCTTGAGGTCTTTCTGAGCATAGCAGCATTCATTGATTTGAGATCTACCATACCATTCTCTCACTAGAATGGAAAAATTATAATGTCATCAGGCTGTAAGAGAGACCCAGTTTGGGAATATTTTAATGAAGTTCCTCTACCTGTGGGTAAGACAGGCATACGTGCAAAATGCAAACAGTGCAACAAAGAAATGCAAGGCCTGGTTGCCCGAATGAAACAACATCATGAGAAGTGTTCCTTCTCAGGAGGAAGCTGCATTGAAGATGATGAAAGGAACATGTCTGAACATGCAGGATCTTCAGGTTGGTAAACTTTTTTATTTCATAATTCTGTTTTAAGGAGTGCTGGATTATTCTTGAATTCTCATGTTTGAGCAAAAAATATAGTTGTTACTCTATGGTATCATTTTAGATGCAGTTGTGATAAAAATAAATAGCTGAAATAGGCAGAGCCTCCTTTTACAATTTCACCTTCAAAGTAGTACTGAGTGTCAGTGAATGAAATGAGTGATACTAAATGAGCAGTATGGTAATAATTAAATAACTGCATTGACTTATTTTGTTTAGGAGAATCCATCCTCAACACACAGGATTCTGAAGACTATCCATCTTCAAGATCACCATCATTTTCTATAGTTTCAGAGTTATCTGCCAATGACAGTGTTTCAGTCACATCATGTATGTCATATAGTCACAGTATATCACCTGTAGCAAAAAAGGGTAGTTGATGAAAAAATTGCCCGATTTGTTTATGCAACAAACTCTCCTTTCCGTATGATTGAGAACCTACCTTTCATTAACATGGTTCAGTCATTAAGGCAAGGATACAATCCACCCAACAGAGCAGATGTTGCAGGCAAATTGCTGGATAAAGTGTATGAAAGAGAAATTGAGCAGTGTGCAAAAGGTCTAGAGGGTAAATTTGTTAACCTGAGTCTTGATGGATGGAGCAATGTCCACATGTTGCATGTGCTTGTGTGACAACAGAAGAAGGGAAAGTCTTCCTTACAGAAACAATTGATACATCAGGAAATGCACACAGCAGAATACTTACAAGAAGTAGCAGTAAAAGCTATAACAAACTGAAAAAAAAATTCAAATGTCTAATACGCAGCTTGGTCACAGACAATGCTGCAAATGTATCCAAGATGAGAAGAAATTATTTAGAAGAGAGTCCCAAGCTAATAACATACGGTTGCAGTGCTCATTTGATGCACCTCCTAGCCAAAGACTTCAGTGTTGCAGAAATAAAGGCAAATGTTGAAATTGCAAAATACTTCCGTAACAACCACTTTGCAGCAGGTGCTCTGAAAAAAATGGAGGAACCAAGCTAACTCTCCCACAACACATGCGATCAAACTCAGTAGTGGACTGTTTTGAGCACTATATCAAGAATTGGCCTAATCTGATGACAGTTTGTGAACAAAATCGTGAAGAAAAAAAAATAGATGGCACTGTGACAGCCAAAGTTCTCAACATTGAGCTTAAGAGAAATGTTGAACTAGGGTTACCATATTTCAACAATCAAAAAAGAGGATGGGAAGAGCCCCGCCCTAGCCCCGCCCCCGTCCTGCCCTAGCCCTGCCCCTGCCCCTTCCACTCCCTCCCACTTCCCGCCCCCTCAGAACCCCCAATCCTCCCCCCCACTCCTTGTCCGCTGACTGCCCCCTCCTGGGACCCCTGCCCCTAACTTCCCCCCAGGACTCCACCCCCTACCTAAGCTTCCCTGCTCCTTGTCCCCTGACTGCCCCCTCCTGAGACCTTCCCCACATCCTAACTGGCCCCCTAGGACCCTACCCCCTACCTGTCCCCTGACTGCCCCAACCCTTATCCACACCCCCCACCCCCTGACAGCCCCCCCCCAGAACTCCTGACCCATCTAAACCCCTCTGCTCCCTGTCCCCTGACTGCCCCCTCCTGGGACCCCTGCTCCTAACTGCCCTCCAGAACCCCACCCCCTACCTAAGCCTCCCTGTGCCTTGTCCCCTAACTGCCCCCTCCTGCGACCCCCCCACCTGTACTCTGACTTACACCTGTACAAAACCTTACACCCCCAACCCCCAGACAGCCCCCCCCCCGAACTCCTGACCCGGACATTTACAAATCCCCCCCGGACGCTATTTTTAACTCAAAAAAGCTGGACATATCCGGGGGAACCCGGACGAATGGTAACCCTAGTTGAACACACGCTGAGTACCCTGAAGCCTATTTCTTTAGCCTTGAACAAAATGCAGGGAAATAGCTGCTTTATTGCTGACTGTTGAAATTTGGAAGGAACTCAGTGAGATCTTAAAAAGAGAAATATGCAATGACAGTTAAATTGCAAGCATTAAAAAAAACAAATGGGACAAACTATCTCCAGCTCATTTCCTTGCAAATATTCTCAATACTCGGTACCAGGGTCAAATCTTAACTGCTGAAGAAGAGGAGTTGGCTATGACATGGACATCCAGCAATCCTCTCTCCATAATGCCAACTATAATAAAACTTCAGAGCTAAGGGTGAACATTCAAGAAATATATGTTTGCTGATGTTTTAAAGAAAGTCACTCCAGTGAACTGGTGGAAGTCACTTAAGCACTTGGATTCAGAGACTGTTGAAGTGATAATCTCACTTTTAACAGCAGTAGCTTCTTCTGGGGAGGGGGAGTGCAATTTGGAGTTGTGGGTGTGAAGAATTTGAGAGCTCTTCCCTTAAAGAATTTTTAAGGAACATTTTTTAAAGTAAGATTCTCCTAGCATAGTGTTTTCTTCCTTCATTTTGATTTATACATCAATTCAGTTATCTAGGGAAATGCAATACAATTTTAGAACAATGTGAATACATTTTGGATATTTATCCCTTTGTTTTAATATAGTGTGTATATACTGAGAATGCCGCCATTTGTATCTTATTCAGTTCAGGAAATCTGAAAAAAGTTATTTACATGGTGTCCTTGGCTTTTGATTTCCTACTGGTGACACACAAAGAAATTCTCAGAATTGCAATGTCATAAATTATAATCAGTTTAATTAAAGAAAAACCATTTAAAATCAGAAGAAAATGTAGCAAAACCCACACCCTCTTCACCTAACAGCAAAATCTAAAAACACTAATTTCATTTTTGTACTCTACAGTGTGAAACAACATTGTCAGCACTTTATAATTCTACAATACACAAGACCCAGTTGTTGGTCTTTACAGTTACCATGGCTAACTAAATTATACCATTTAATGAGAATAATTTTAACTAGCAAATGTTTATGTTTGGTAGTATAAATTGCAAGTACAGTTAACCTCTTGATTTCTACATACAAGTATAAATTGCAAATACAGTTATCCTCTTGATTTCTACATACAAAAGTGATTTTGAAGAAACAAGACGGGCAAGCTGATATCTTTTATTGGAGGAACTTCTGTTGGTGAGAGAGAAAAGCTTTCGAATGCCCAGTGAAGAAAGAATCTGTGGAGATTTTAGCTGTTTAAACTCTAGCAAATCTCAATTGAGACTATGTGAACTGCCATTTCCCGCCCCCCTCTCCCCCCCCCCCCCGGCTTATAACTTCTTCAAATATGGGTAGTTTTTCATGGGGATGGCAAAAGGCACATCCTTGACAGAAGAGCCAGCCTCAGACAAATTTCAAGTCCCTTCTCCAAAACATGAGATGCTAGAGCTTTCCGAGGGAAAGTTTGGCAGAATTTTTTTTTTTAAACACAAAAAAAAAAATTTCTCCAACCCTCATTCTCAGAAGTTGTCTGAACTGTTTTGGCTGAAAGTGTCCCAAGAAGTTCAACCTGAAGCAGACACCCAACATGGAAAATTTTAGTCTGAACAGTTAGTCTGGCAAGGTTGTGAGCAACTTAAAAAACGGGGTCTTATAATGGAAAGTGTCGGGCACCCATAACAGGTGAGGGAACCTGTCCCACCTACAATAATGCTATTTTCCCAGTTGTATACAAATTACTTAGGCTTCAAACATTCCTATTGTCATTTTATTATAGAAAAATCATTTCCTTTTCAGAATATATGATTTTACAGGTGTTACAAGGAGACAAAAAAAGTAGGTGTTCTTTCCTCCTTTCCCATCCAACTGAAGCATAGATACCTTAGTTAGTTGCTTGGCATTATTGCCACAGTAGAAATGCAACATCATTGCAAGAGATTTTTTTTATTTGCATGTAAATATACTCATCTCTGTAGGTGTTTGTAGAGTTATGGCCTAAATAAGCCTACTTAGCACTTTTAACAATAAACCAAACAAGAACAAACAGAAATTGGCTTAATCCTGTGCCTGTTTAAATCAATGGCAAAACTCCAATGACTTCAACAGGCACTGTATGCAGTGTTGTAGACATGTGGTCTCAGCATGAGAGACAAGGTGGGGGAGGTAATGTGTTTTATTGGCCCAACTTCCGTTAGTGGGAGACAAGCTTTCGAGCTTACACAGAGCTCTTCTTTAGGTCTGGGAAAGCTTGAAAGCCCTGGAGAACTGAATTCTACACCTGCATCTGCCACAGAGATCCTGTGTGATGCTGGATAGGTTATTTAAACCAAACTTTTCACAGGTGGTCTCTAATTGTGTGCGCGCCTCATTTTCTGGGTGCCTGATCTGATACCCTGGGGTCTGATTTGCAGAAGTGCTGAGCATTCAAATGAAGTCAATGGGAGCTGTGCTCTGAACATACAAAGTGCTATATAATGCCATGAACACTGAAAAATCAGGTCCTAGAGCTCTCATATTGGACACCCAAAATGAGTGAACACATTTTACCTTGATCTCTCTATGCCTCAGTTCTCCATCTGTAAAATGGGGATAATCTCTCATGTCACAGGGAAGTTGGGGAAATACATTTGTTTGTTTGAAAAATATTTGGATACTACAGTGATGAGCACCATATAAAAGCACATGAGGAAATTAATAAATCTGCTTTCAGAGCAGGGTTTGAATAGTGTGCAATTAAAAAGGGTTAGGGCCACCCACTGAACAACAAGGAGAAAAACAAAATGTTGAATAGTTGCTCATTAAATGAGTAGCATCCATTCAATGCACTGAATGAGGCATGGGTCTTGAAGAAAATAGTATGTAATCATAGAATTAGACTGCAAAATGCATACATAGAGGGAAACCATAATTCTGACATTCCTTAGCTTTTGAGTGTTTGACTTTGCAACCTTAATAATGTTTTAATGCAGTTTTTGATATGTAATATGATTATACAAGGCAACTGAACATAGCATTCAGTCCTAGATACCAACAAGATGTTTAACAATTTTTTGTACTTTAATATTAAGTTTCCTTATAAATCAGAGCTTTTTTTCCAGAGGATTTGTAATGAAAAAGTATATTCACAGAGGAATAAAGTGAGGGAGTTGACCTAATAAACAAGGATTTTGGGATGGGGGGTGAGATAGTTGAAGCATGCAACCCTCAGAACAGATCCTCACAAGCCCCAAGATATGTAATGGACAGTCTGTCAGTCTATTCTGTATATCTGACTTCTGAATGTCAGTGGTTTCTGCTTGTCCCTTTGATCATTTTTTCCTTTTAACTTGAAAAACAAAAAGGTAAAAAGTACCATAATTCAGTCACCTTCAGCACCAATCAAGAGTTAGGAAGCAGGCTACAGTAATTTGCCCAATCATTTAATTATAGCAAAACTTGTCTTAAAGTGTAATTCTGCTCTGATTGTGTAAAAATGTCATGGTGGGACTGTTTGATTATTGTTCCTCAATGTCTTCCACATCAGATGTGCTCAGTTTTCAACTATAAAGTTGTATTTCCCCCCTTAACTACCAGCTATACAAACTCAACCTCATACTATATGTATTTCAAGCTGGGTTCTGTCCTTCTTATACATTATCACCAGTGATAAAGGCTCTCAAGGAGTGCATGGTAATTCTTTTCCCATTAAGATTTTTTTTAAATTGAGCAACTACATAAGACCAATTTCTTCAGGTCACATTCTGATTGTCATGTGTGCTGTTGTAATAATTGGGCCTACATTTTACCCTAATTGCAAGCTCAAGAAGTAAGAAGTGAGTGAAAGTTTATGAAGTGTCACAATAACCCATGACAAATGTTGAAAAGGTGCAAGAGCAAGACAGACTAAGTTAGACCAATACAATAGAGGCCTACTGATATAACTCAAGAATTGTGTTAAGACCATGCCAAATAAACAAGGAAGTATTGGACCAAAAATATATCAATGAACCAGGAGTGGTGTGTGTCAGATTTTAGGCTTAACTGGTGGCCAAAATAATGAGACAACAGGCTGTTCTGCCATCACACCTCTTTTGGGGTCCTCAAAGAGTCTTTAGGGGAAACAGACGATCAGTGGTTGTCTGAAAGAAGCAGCAGCAGCAAGCTTCACCGTGGCTACCTCCCCCACTGTCTCCTGAGTTCCCAAACCTTCTTCATCCTAATCCTGAGGGATAGCCTGATAAGACCTGCCAGAGAGAAAGAGGGAGCCAGAAGTGCTGGAACTATGTGCACTGCGGGTCCGGCAGCATCCCTGCTTGACATGGTTTCTATTAGAGAGAGGGTTTACAATTTTATTGAATGGCTTTCAGCACCTCCCCCTCCACACACACAAAAATTGTTCCAATGCCACTGGAGGGACCCAGATGACATCTTCACCTCCAGCAACTAATCCCAAATACCACGGGGGTCTCTCTCCCAATCCCATGTGTTCTTTTCCTTTTCTATCTCCTTTCTCCTTCTATCCATTAAGAGTTTAATTTAGCCAACCAAGACTGCATATTTTCGCAACACTGCTGTAAGCCTGTGTGATCAGAAAGGCAGCTAAATGCAGTACCCCAAACAGTCCAATGCTAATACAAGTTTGCCAGATCTTGGGGTGCTGATAAGACACTGTGCTGTGCCTGTGTTTTTCTCAACAGCAAGGCTGCAAGTGAAAGTCAGAGGCTGCATTTTCTACCTTTACTGTTCTTTTTATTCCCTTTCAGTGTTTGTCTCCCTTATTTTGTCTTCTAGAAAACAGGATAGGTGTTCAATAACGACAGCTCCAGACCACCTCTAAAAACTTCTCCCCCCCCCCAAAAAAAGAACAGTTATCTTTAATACCATCAAAGACTCTCCAAGCTCATCATCAGAAGCATGCACCCCACAGACCAGCACCCATCAACTCAAAGCAGCATCATACCCTGCCAATCAGATGAAAATCCTGTAGACATCTCTCATTGCAGTGATGATCAGCACCCTTCCCATGACATACTTTTCAAGGGCCATGGGCCTACACATGCCTTTCACAACAGGTGTTGTACCTCATCCAGTGCACTAAATGCCCCCAAAACAACTATGTGGGTGGAACAAGACAGATTACTCACTGTGCTCTAAAATGAACTCAGAAAAAATGATAAGACAAAAACACTAGCACCTGTGGGTGAACACTTTTCATAACCTATTAAACCCGCCCCCTACACAGGTGTTAACTGGCCACTTCACCATGAATGACCTCTTACAATATGTGTTAACTACTTATGCTAAACAATCTGTTCCACCTTGAATTTAGCTGTGACAGGAACTACCTTTCCCAGACCTGAAGAAGAGCTGTGTAAGCTCAAAAGGCAGTCTTAGCCCTGGTCTACACTACGAGTTTAGGTCAAATTTAGCAGCGTTGGATTTAATCCTGCACCCGTCCACATGACGAAGCCATTTTTGTCGACTTAAAAGGGCTCTTAAAATAGATTTCTGTACGCCTCCCCGACGAGGGGATTAGCGCTGAAATCTACCTTGCTGGGTCGAATTTGGGGTAGTGTGGATGCAAGTCGATGGTATTGGCCTCCGGAAGCTATCCCAGAGTGCTCCATTGTGACTGCTCTGGACAGCACTCTCAACTCAGATGCACTGGCCAGGTAGACAGGAAAAACCCTGCGAACTTTTGAATTTTATTTCCTGTTTGGCCAGCGTGGCGAGCTCAGAGGTGACCGTGCAGATCTCATCAGCAGAGGTGACCATGGAATCCCAGAATCATAAAAGAGCCCCAGCATGGACCGAACGGGAGGTACTGGATCTGATCGGTGTATGGGGAGCGGAATCCGTGCTATCAGAACTCCGTTCCAAAAGACGAAATGCCCAAATATTTGGAAAAAAAAAAAAATCTCCAAGGGCATGAAGGACAGAGGCTATAAACAGGGACCTGCAGCAGCACATTCTACCACCATTCTGCACTTGCTCAGCCTATAGTTGAACAGCTCCTGACTACCGTCCAGGGTGTCTGTGTATGGCTTCATGAGACATGGCATTAAGGGGTAGGCTGGGTCCCCAAGGATAACTATAGGTATTTCAACATCCCCGACGGTTGTCTGCCGTTGCTCTCACGGAGGGAGGGGCGACTGACTACATGGCTTACAGGGAATTAAAAAACAAAGAAACAAACAAACAAAAAACCCAACAAAGGGGGCGGTTTGCATCAAGGAGAAACACACAACTATCACACTGAAGCCTGGCCAGTCATGAAACTGGTTTTCAAAGCCTCTGTGATGCGCAGTGCGCCTTGCTGTGCTCTTCTAATCGCAAACAGCCTAGTCAGCAAACAGCACCAGCGAGCTTTTAAACGTCCAAAGGCACATTCTACCACCATTCTGCACTTGCTCAGCCTATAATTGAACTGCTCCTTACTACTGTCCAGGCTTCATGACCCATGGGAGCAAGGGTTAGGTGTGACCGTGCTGTGCTGCCGGCTGGGAGAGCAACCTGAGGCAGAAGCCTTCAGCTCACATGATATTCCAGGCAGGACTGAATCTCCATGAGATGAAACTCAAAGAAGAGAACGACCTGGAGTCACTCCCATTTATGTTCAGGCGCCCCGACCGACCTCACAGAGGTCGGCCAGGAGCACCCAGGAGACAACAACAACGGCTAGCAGTCATACTGCGCCGTCTGCTGCCACGAAGGCAAGGAGCTGCTGCTGTATAGCAAGGCAGTACCGCATCTGCCAGCAGCACCCAGGAGACATACAGTGACGGTGAGCTGAGCGGGCTCCATCCTTGCCGTGGTATGTCATCTGCATGGGTAATCCCGGAAAAAAGGCGAGAAACGATTGTTTGCCATCAGGGCCGGCTCCAGGGTTTTGGCCGCCCCAAGCAGCCAAACAAACAAACAAAAAAGCCGCGATCGTGATCTGCCGCGGCAATTCAGCGGGAGGTCCTTTGCTCCAAGCAGGAGTGAGGGACCGTCCGCCGAATTGCTGCTGAACAGCTGGATGTGCCGCCCCTCTCCGAAGTGGCCGCCCCAAGCACCTGCTTGGTAAGCTGGTGCCTGGAGCCGGCCCTGTTTGCCGTTGCTTTCACGGAGAGAGGGGGGCCTGACGACATGTACCCAAACCACCCGCGACAATGTTTTTGCCCCATCGGGCATCGGGAGCTCAACCCAGAATTCCAATGGGTGGCGGAGACTGCAGGAACCTTGAGATAGCTAGCCTCGGTACTGTGGACGCACTCCGCCGAGTTAATGCGCTTAGTGGGGACACACAATCAACTGTATAAAATTGATTTCTATAAAAACTGACTTCTATAAAAAAAACCCAACCTAATTTTGTAGTGTAGACATACCCTTATTGTAACAGCTTCTGTGGGCGAAAGGAAGACCTTACCTCACCCACCTTGTCTATCTAAATATCCTGGAACCAACATGGCTATAACACGACCACTGCCCAACTCTGGAGGCACCTAAAATGTCTTAGCACCTACATTTTCATTGTAAAAAGACCCCTGAGCTAGCTCCATCATTCAACTGGCTCACTAAGAGAAGTACATTTGATAGAAACATGCTACAGTCAGGCCAGATCTTCAGCTTGTGTAAACTGATTTAGGTTCCTTAACTTTAATGGAGCTATGCATATTTAAGCCGGTTGAGGATCTGGTCTACTGGTGAATTTAATTCTCAGTAATAAAAGCAGTTGATATCAACTGTAATAATTAATGTAATCAGGTCAGATGAGTTCCAGGGAGTTCTTTAACCAAGAGTGAATAGGAAGAGGTTGTCACTTAAAATTCCAAAACAAAGAAAATTAGTTTTCATTCAACTGCTTCATAAAATTAAACTGCTACATCTCATCTTTGCTCCTTCTCGGTCTGGGTCAACCATTTGAATGACTCTCAGAGAATTCCACAGAGACCGCCGTGTAATTCAAGTCTGTCCACAGAAGTGATAAGAATGGAAATAGTTCATCCTGCAGTGAATCTTCGGTTGCAGAATGATATAGGGAGAAATTTACTAAATAGGAGGTTGGTAATCTTCATCTACATTAAAACCTGGTAGTATTACTGTTTGGAGGGCTATTGGAAGGCTGGATATTTTTGCTGTTCTTGCACTTTCTACCTGGCGATTCAGACGAATATCAGACATATACTTGCCATTAAAAGTAATAGAGCTAAAAAGAATTCACTATTTGTGCACCTACAGAGCAAGCATTGTTTTGAATAAAACAAAAACAAAAACAAAAAAAACATATTACAAACATTTTCATGTTACTGTTTATCAAGTGATATTTCTGACAGTCCTTAGCTTCAAGATGAGATGTGAAAGGCTGCCAGTTTCCTAGCTTTTCATACTATTTCAACAAATACTTCTACCATCTTTAAGGCAAGATCCCTCCCACCTACAAGGAAAATTGCCGCATACTGTAGACATCCATAGCACTATTAAGCTTTCTAAAAAGGACTTGCTCTCTCAGAGCAGTGGCAGACTCATGGCCTGAGAGAAAACGTATACCAGATTAAGAAACTGATAAGGCAGCAAATTGATCATCATTGGACTCCTTCACAAAGCAAAAACAAAAAACTCACCACCATCCCCACACAACATATATCCTCATCCAACCCAATGTTTGGCTAGAAAAGTTATATGTGGCAGTTCCTCCATAATTGCCTTCTAAAAGAGTGGACTCTCTTATCTAGAGAAGTACAATTGTTGCTTAGCTATGAACAGTGGAATGAAGACTCTCTCACTGCTCTCATACTTCCCAATCTGTCAGATCCACCTGTTGCCTCCACCCACCAAATTTGGTGGAATACCTTTGGGCAGTGACCATCTTTTGGTGTGTACAGCACCTAGTACAATGGCATTTTAGCTTCCAGGTTCTGTCACAATAATAAAATAATTGACTATTCCAGTTACCTCCTCTTTGGCACACTTCTGACAAAGCCTCCTTAAACCATCTGCTAACCTGGAAGTTAGCAAGAACAGGAAACTTATTTGGTATGTGAACTTTTCCCTTATTATTTTAATTTTATTTTTTTGTAAAAGGATCCATAAATCTGGCCATCCCTATTAAAATGGTGATATTATTACAATAAGGATCATCTGTATTTTGATGAGTTCAGAGATTCCTGACTGTAGCAGAATCTTGTATCCATAAGCCAAACCCATTTACCCTGAGTTGCATTTAACTGTAATACAAAGACTTGTTCTTGATATCTGCAATAATCACCAAGCACATGATTTTACAAAAATGGAAGAGTAGGCTTATGCCCACAACAGAGCAGTGGTATTCAGACCTGTCTGATTTAACAGCCAAAGAATAGATGACCACAATAGAGATTAGTTACATGGATCTGACAAAATTTGGACCCCCATTTCTAGCTACATTTGGATTTTAAAAAGACCGCTCAAATAATGCCACACCTTCATTCCACCTAACATCTCCTTTTTTCTCCCCATTCCCCTACATCCCTTCTTTTCCCATTTATGTATGCTTTTTCCAGTGTTATCACTGCTATCCCCATCTTAACATGTTATGTCTATGTAATATTCTCTGGTTTTGTATTGCCTCGTCTTCCAGTTTTTACAAGTTGTAAAATTTTATTAGCGATTCTGTGAAGCGTGCAATATTTGGAAATATATACAGTAGAACTTCAGAGTTATGAACACCTCAGAATGGTGGCTGTTTGTAACTCTGAAAAGTTTGTAACAGAACAAATTATGATTGTTCTTTCAAAAGTTTACAATGTAACATTGACTTAATACTGCTTTGAAGCTTTACTATGCAGAAGAAAAATGCTGCTTTTAACCATCTTAATTTAAAATGAAACAAGCACAGAAACAATTTCTTTCTTTCTTTTTTTAAGACAACTCCCCACCACCACCCCCTTTAAAAAAAAAGTACTTTACATTTAACAGTACTGTACTGGGTTGTTTTGTTTATTTTTTTAAATCTCTACTGCTGCCCGATTGCATACTTCCAACTCCAAATGAGGTGTGTGCTTGACCGGTCAATTCATAAGTCTGGTGTTCATAGCACTAAGGGTCTACTGTACAAGCCGTAAGTCATTCACTTTTTAGTATTTGTTGTTTTATGAAAATAAATTAAAAAAAAAAACAAAAATTGTCAGCTCAACCAGTGTGTTTATTGCAAAAGAGAAGTCAATGGTCTTGAGTAGGGCAGACACAAACAATACACATTTTACAATTAAGAGAATTGGAATAGTGGAGTGGTCCTAGTGTCCATTACCAATATCAAAAACCTAACTTCTTAAAAAAAAAAGTGTATTGTTTATATACTACCATTGGAGAGGGTGCTCCTGGAATATCAGCCCTCTAGGGGACTCCCCCAGACTACAGAAATAACGTGACAGAGTTTCACGACTCCTCAGCAGAGAGAACTGGTTGGCAACGTTACCAGAATCAGGGTTTGGTTTTACTTTCGGTTTTGGCTGTGTTTGGTTCCTAAAAGGGAGAGAAGTGTCACAGCCCAGGATGACTTTTCTGCCCGCCACATTCCTACCAAGGGAAGATTGAGTCCTTTGGGGATTTTGAAGATATTGAACGGTGTCATCTCAGCAGAGACCAGAAACCCAAGAAACTGAGCAGAGATTCAAGAGTCAGGCAATTAAGAAACAGCATAACTGCACAGTGGAATCCAGACCAGGGAGTCACAAGGACAATCTGTTCATCCTTGGTGTAAATACACTATAAAAATATCCTTGTTTATTTGCTGTTTTGCTTTAAGCTTGCCTTCAGAGCTGCACCACCCATCGAAGCCTGACCCTAATCTATTTACTATTTTCCTAGGAAGGCACTGGGAGAAAGCACAGAGTGGTTTGTATTGGCTATACGTTTTGGTAGGGTTACCATACGTCCGGATTTTCCCGGACATGTCCGGCTTTTTGGGCTCCAAATCCCCGTCCGGGGGGAAATCCCAAAAAGCCGGACATGTCCGGGAAAATCGGGACATGCGGGGCCGGCCGTGTGGGTGCTCAGGGGCCGGGCCAGCGGTGCGGTGCCGGGCCGGGGGCCAGACCGGTGGAGCGGTGCCGGGCCGGGGTCTCGGGGGCCCGGGGGCCGGGCCGGCGGAGCGGTGCCGGGCCGAGTCGGGGGACGGGCCGGCGGAGCGGGGCCGGGCCGGGGGCTCCGGGGCCGGGCCGGCGGTATGGTGCCGGGCCGGGGGCTGGGCCGGCGGTGCCGGGCCGGGGGCTCGGGGGACGGGCCGGCGGTGCCAGGCCGGGCCGGGGGCTCGGGGGACGGGCCGGCGGTGCCGGGACGGGACGGGACGGCGGTGCTGGGACAGCGGTGCATTGCTGAGGGCCGGGCTGGGGACCGGCGGTGTGGTGCCGGGGGTGCTTGGCCGGGGGCCCAGGGGGCCAGGACGGGGACCAGCAGTGCTGGGCAGGCCGGGGGTGCTCGGCCGGGCCCGGGGCCGGCACCCCAGGGCCCGAGCCGACCCAGGCTGGAAACGCCGGGGGGGCCAGCCTGGGCTGCGCCTCCTCCCCCCACACTCCCCCTTACCTGCTTCAGGCTTCCCGCGAATCAAATGTTCGCGAGAACCAGGGGAGGGGGCGGAAACTTTGGGGAGGGGGCGGAGTTGGGGCGTGGGCGGGGCTGGGGGCGGGGCCGGGGCCCCGTGCAGTGTCCTCCTTTCGGAGGCACTAAATATGGTAACCCTAGTTTTGGGAGGGGTATAGTTCACATACTGTTGGTTTTGGCTTGTGCTAGCCTGATCCTTCCCCCCTCCTCCCCGCCACTGTCCCCCATCCTTAGTTCCCCATACCTAATAAAGTCCCCATCACTGTTTTATTACTGTGGGAATTGTGATAGCTTTTGTGTGCTCTGACTGATACTCCTCTGTAACAGACTGGTGTTAGATATTTTTCCTGTGTTCTCTGCATTAGGTAGGACTTCCTTGGATGGACGCACCCTTATAGGTGTACCCAGGAGCATATCCCAGAGGAGAAAAGGGAGAAGACTACTGCCATGCCTTAAAGGTGGGGTTACATTTGTTTTTCAAAGAGTGAAATAAAAGCTATCATTGTGGAAAGTCATAGTTTTTCTAAATGGTTACTGATTTGATACAGATATTAGGATGTCGGGGTAATATACAGTATTTGAGTTTACAAGTCACTACTATGCTTGTTAAAAACACGAGATATACCTTCATGCTTATTGTCATCATAATTTGCTTAATAACCTTGCCTTTCACAAAATCATAAGCTACACAAACTACCAATAAAGTGATGCATCATTTTTCCCATGTGGAAAAAAATTAGAGGAAGCATTTAATTTTATTAAATGATTTCTGTTAGAAACCACAGCGGCAATGAAGCACAAATGCAATACTTTAATGTATTTTAGCTTTTAGGCATTTCTTCCATTATAGTCAATGGAGCAGCACATACAAAAACCAAATATTACTTACAGCAGATTGGTCCTTTCTAATGTAGAAAGAAAGAAACTTGTATATTTATCCCCTATGGATTAATTTGAATACTACACAGTTCCTGCACATCTAATGGGGTGTCATGATCATTTTTCATCAAACTAGGATGGGAAGGCAAACGCCATTGTTTTTTTTCATCTGGGTGGCAACTAAGAGTTAGTGTTGTGAGACTGGCATCCAGGTTAATAAAAATCCATTTGGAAAAGCAATTTCTCTGAGACAGCACACAGTAGAACAAGAGCTTAAATTACAATTTTCAGAGTAGCAGCCATGTTAGTCTGTATCCGCAAAAAGAACAGGAGTACTTGTGGCGCCTTAGAGACTAACAAATTTATTAGAGCATAAGCTTTCGTGGGCTACAGCCCACTTCTTCGGATTTCTATTAAATTACAATGTTTGCATTACTTATGAACCAACAAAATAAATACCCAGAAAGCCATACACTTGCTGTGCGTGTTCAGCAATTTGAGCAGGTGTATGCATATCCTCAACGCTGTCAACGTAGCATCTTTGCAATTCTTTTTATCAGAAACCCCCAGACTTTATAGACAAAATACTTGGTAATGGTAAACTGGTAAGCACAACTGCAGATTCCCATGTGCCCACTGGATATGAAGACAACCCAACAAATTCTAATTAATATTAAACAACAAATATAACCCTTACCTGGCATTTCACATCCAATCATCTAGCCACCCAACACCACATCAATAAATAGCAGCAAATAGAGTGAGTTAATGAGATGTAAAGAATGGTCCTGACCTTTGTGAAGATAAGCATCCTGTGATACTAACCTCTTAGTAGCTGATACATGGAGTGGCACTACTTTTAAAGAAGGATGTCCGCCGGCAATCATGTTTGTGCTATGCCTGCATAAATAATAACCAGCCACACTGAAGAAGGGCCAAGCTAGTTTCTAATTATCAAAAGCTTCAGATGAAGGCTGAGTATTCAATAATATCAAGACTGTGTAAATTATAATTACAATAAGAAATTACAGCTTGAGTCATCATTTTGCACATTAAAAATAAAACATGTTTCATAATTCACAACCAATGGCCCAAGACTCAGTTTGCAATAAACTGTTGGTTACTCAATTTCCAGTTTTCATGCTGAGTACTGAGGCCATGCACAAGGCCTAATAGTATTTGCTTTGAAAAGACATGACCCCCACAATCTTAAGCCCAACAATAATACTTTTAACAAACAGCTAATAAAAACCTTCATATTTTTTCAAATAAATTCACAGGTCATGATACTGACCTACTACTAACCAACTCAGTCAACACCAGTGTCTGTCCTTTTCTCTGCCACACCTCAAAGTGCTAAATATTTAATCATGCACTAACTTATAGCTACAAACCATTTCCTTCTCTGATTATTTTTTAAAGCCAAATTAAGGCTAACTCAACATGAATGCCCTAGAGGGTAGAGATGACACCCTTCCTTTCTCCTCCCTCCTTCCCAAAAGCACCCTGCAAAGGGCAGACATAATTTGACTGCAGGCTCTGGGGAGAAACAGGGCATACTGCCTAACAACCTCTGAAGGTTTTGTCTAATCATGGCCCATTCCCACTGCAGACCAATTACACCTGTTGTACATTCAAAGCAAATCCCACATATGAACACACTTGCTGACATATTCTGAATACACCATTGCTAGGATGGTGCACTTATTCCACTTTCTCCTCTCCAGAGCAGCTCTGTCTTAAGAGATATACCTGAATCCTTAATTTCAATAAGCATTTCAAAGCTACTCCTGGACCCCTATGTTTTTTCACAGAAATGCAACACTGGGTACAGAAGTTCTTCAGATGTTCTCCTCTTATAGGAATAGAAATTGTGAACCTTGATCTCTGTAATCTTTGACAGAAACTTATTCTGAGCAGGCCAATATTAGAATTATGTGGGCTATCATTCAGTCATGTTCAACTATAGTACCTTCCCCAATGGCTGAATGACAGATGATAAATGTTTGAATCAAATGTAAGCTAGTCTTTATTTTCAAAGCCTTTCACAACCTATCATTTCATATGCTAGTGAGATGTCAACTCCTGCCTCCCATCAACCAATCAACCATGCAGCCTCCATCCCCCACTTATTAAACTTTCAAATAAGTACCTTTGTGCTTTTTTCCATGCTGCCCCTCACACTTGGGAGGAGTACCAAGTAGACATCTACAAAACTACCTCATTGCCTTCCTTAAAACTCTTTGTTCTGATGCTTACAAAAAAAACTCTACAATAATTAGGCAGCTGGTGTGCTGAGACCACTGCCTATGCTGCTGACTAATATTGTCTCGTGGTTTCCTTGTACCCCTCTAACAGTGTCTCTGTATCTAATCATTGTCTCAGGCTATAAGCAATTTGAGGCAGGCACCATCATTTTGTTCTGTTTGTACAGCATGTAGCACATTACTGTCTTGGTCCATAGGGCTCCTACAATAAATCCACACAATAAAAATACTAGTTTAGATATTAATGTAGGCGGAGACACTGCTTTATAAAGCTTTAAAAATTTACTACTTTTCTTCTATATTTAAAATTCCTTTTGAGAGAGAGAAAAGACTCATCCATACCACTCTGAGCCCATGCAGGCCTCTCCCCTTTCTGCACCCAAACACACATCATACTAGAATTTCTGGAACAACAAAATTGTTTATAGTGTCAGACTGCAATGATAGGGAGGCACTTGATTGGGCAGGTACCAGGAGTGGTGATGCTGCTGATGTCAGATACTTGCCTCAATAAGTGCTAAAAAAAAAAAGTTTCTGGCTCATTTGTGTGTAAGCCTGGTGGCAATGCTTTGTAATCATCATTATGAGTGAAAAGTGAGGTCCAAGAGTTAGGTACACCTTATATTGTTTTACCACATCAATGTTTTATGAGTGTGTTTGGCAGGTCCATTTCCCCAGACAAATGCTGTGCATTTAAGTGTACTAGCCAAAAGCTTTAAATAAATTCATAGCTACAGAATCACCCAGTAACAAACAGTGGACTCTGGGAGTACAGAACTGCAGGCTGCATTATGTAGTCTATTACTACTAATAGGTCTGTAGTGTGGCAGAATCCTAACCCTAGTAAAAAAAAAAAAAGTGTTGAATCATTGAAACCAGGACAAATATTATTAGAGGTCAAAGCCATGTAACTTAAGCTATCACAATCAGGTCTCTACATTCCAGGGCAGATTTTGGCCTCTAATAATTTTAGACAGATATTCCTGTGTCCTTTTATGGGCCACCTGGACAATTTTCATTTGTCCCCTGAAATGTTTTTATATATTTTAATTATTTTAGTAAATAATTGTTGATAGCACACCTCAGTGACAGCATTTGTTATGGATAAGGTTCAGCATTTGTGGGCTTTTGGGAATGTCCGAGTTTTAAGGAATGATTAGAAAGGAGAGCGCAAGCATTTGCTATACCACAATAAGGCGGTCATTCCAGGTGTAGGGGGTGGCATGAAAGAGGAACAAAAAGAAGAGTCAGAAGAGACATGTAAATATGGTTTCATTATGCCACTGGAAAATGATATGTATTCTATTTAAGCCATTAGAGTTTCTACATGACACTTTTCATTTTTCCAATCTTGATCAAATATTAACATTGCTGTCTGAGAGCAAAACCGTAAGTAAGCTCTTCTTTGGTCTTATGTGACTAACAGACACATTACATTAAAAAGAGAGCTCACAATAGCTGAAGTATATAGTAACTGTAGACTAAATGACCTACTAAAGAATGAATTCTACAATTTTCTGAATCCAGGGGGGACATATTGGAAGTTTTGAAAAGATAGCAGATCTTCCTGTCAAAGGCATGTACACTTGATGTGTTATCTGCAGTTCTGCATGGAGGACTGATGCACTAGCATGCCCCCCCCACACCATCTTCACACCAAATGTGTCATCTGCACAAAAGAACTGTGTAGCCAGCCACCATATGTTTCCAGTTTATATGCCAGGCAAAACAAGCATCTAACACTGAAATGAATCACAATTTTGCATAGCTGTACAAATCTTACAAGAAAACTACTGGCATTCTGAGAACCCCCCCCCCCCATCAGAACAATATTCTTGTGTCTACACACATCTACATTATTAGAAGGTTCCTATTGTTATTCTGCATTAAGTAATCTCATGAAGTTATACTACAGTACCTGAATCTTTAACATTAGCAGTGTGACAATTTCAAGAGACTATCTGCTACCATGCAGCCGGAACTTGCTTTGTCAATCAAAAAAAAAGAGAAACACCACACACACACCCCTTAGACTTGGTGTCTTCATCAAGATTATAGTTCTAGGATAGTGTTTCCACAATTCTTAGTGAGTTTTGTATGCTTTAGAAAGATGCAACATCATGCATATCCATTTCCCTGTCCACATTCTCTTCACACCTGCCAATTTCCATGGTGTACCAATGTTATTTTCATAAACACACAGTGTAATACTCAAGAAGCAGAGCTCACCCCTATGACATCTTGAGACTCAAATAGCGTTTATTTTAATATCAACTGGTTACAAAAAACAAGAGCAAAACAAGGATCAAACGTTCATAGCTTTTTATAATTTTAATAAAAGTAATTTTTAATTGTAATCACACATTTCTTGCAGAGGAAGTTCTCAGCCAAGCAAAGGAGGGAGAACTCACTCCACACTGGTACAGAAATAGCAGAAAGCAGAAGGAAGAAGTGCCATTTCTTCCTCCTGCTGCCAGATTCTTAGGATCATCCCCTTTAATTTCCATAGGCTCTCCTGCTGTGGGCTTCCTTTCTGCTGTGTTTGTATGAGTATTGGTATTGATAAAGTCTAATTGACTAACTTCCTTTCTTTCCCTATCCACATTCTAAATTACTATATTGTTCTATTTTTCTGACCATACCCCAGACAAAAGTAGAAAGCCATCCTTTATTTTTTCCTGCCTAGAAAGTAGTTTGTTTGGCCCTTGAGAATTTAGAGCTGTTTCCTTGGTAGAATCACGTAAAACTCTTTAGCCAGTGCTCAAATTACAGCATGAGCAGAATTCCAAACTTCTGGGATAAAAAGCAATCTAGGACTTGTATTACTGAATGATGCAGAAAATACTCCTGAGGGAATTCTGCACCAACAAAATTATGAATTCAGCAAATTTTGTCAAAACACTATATAATGATACAAACAATATCTGCAAAGCTGATTTAAAAGAATTAGATCTGTTGGATGGGATGCAATATTGCCAGCCCCCAAAGTTTAAAAATCATAAAATCAGACTCCAAAAAGATTGTGATATTCGCCCGAAAGTCCTCAGATTTTAACAGACAGGTTATATTGTGTTATTTTGGTTTGTCCTTTGGTTTCTGAATCCCCCTTGTGACCGTGCGTGTGCATGCACGGGGGAGGGCAGGGCAGGCATCTGGGGCACTTTTGGCCAGTCACAGGCACGCTCACTGATTGCCTTAAGGTGTGGAGCCTCCAGCTTCTCCCCAAACCCAAAACTTCTAATTAATTAATTCTGGCCCCAGCCCCAGATCTACCTATTTCCTAACCCATCACTTAAATTATGCATTTCATTGAGCCCTCCACCCCCTCAACTTTGCCTCCTTCCATCCCACATCTGTCCCTGCTCCTACAAGGATTCTTTGCTCCTTCTCCCAGGCCCAAGGGGCAGTTGCAGCAGCATCCCCTTCTCAGGCTTGGAGGGGGACAGTTACAGGGGCTCCACACCCTCTCCCTTCTCTGCCCCTGAAGCACCAGGCGTGGGAAAGGAGAAGGAGAGAACAGACTAGCCCATTATGCACAGGAGGGGTGTGGGTAAGGAGGGAGCAGAGCTGCTGGGCTCTTTCTGCTCTCTCCTCCCCTCACATAAGAATGGTATCAGCTGCTCTCTACCCTCTGGCCCTTACCCAAAAACTCCTGCCAATTCCCACGAGAGAAAATTGTGTCTGTCCTCTGCAACAGATGGCTGCTCTTCCCAGGAGGTGTGGAAGTGGAGAAGGCATCGAATCATAAGGGGCTTTCCCCTGTGATGGGCTGGAGACTGGGGGAGGTGAGAAAGCGAGAGGAGTTGGTTGGAGCTGCTCACCTGATAGGGAGACTGGCCCAAGCAGGGGCCAAAGTCACATTAATGGAGATGAAGTCATGAGAGCTGGTAACATTATGAATGGGTTAAAGGATTGGAGTGGACCATAGAGCCTTTCACCTCTAGCAAATCTGTTAAAAACTGGCCCAGCTAAGTAGTAACCAAAACTAATTGGGGCAAGGAGATTGTTCCTTAGCTTATGCTGAAGGCACATTGGTAAGGTAGTGTGGGAAAGTTTGCACTACTATTATATCATTCGGTGGATCAACAGGACTCTTAATTCCCAGGTGCTATTAAGTTTTAGGATTAGTCATTCCTAAGGGGAGCCTTACATAAATGCTAAATATTCATTACGTTGTTTTAGAAGAATCATATAACCAACGCTTCTCCAGAAAATTTCAAAATATTAGGAAGCAACTAATAATGAATTCTTGTTTTAAGGCATACACACAGATGATGTGTGAGCAGTGAAAGCTGTAAGATAATGAGCAAAAAAACCCTTCGGACTTCGTTGTGTACTCCTTTGAGCCAAGCATTTTTACTATTGTGATGAAAAGATAGCTATAGTATGTAGTATCATGGATGCGTATAAATACATTGAAAATGCTTGTAAGTAGTTTTTTAAAAAACAAGCCTTACTATATTTTGCATTAAGATATACCTTTTTGTTAACTGCAGTATTTCCTGTCATAACAAAGCAAAAAGTGATTTTTAAAAGGACACAATCACTGTCAGCAGACCTAAGTTACATCCTAACATGGTTACTTGTGCTAGTCTTAAGGGTGGCCTCTACAAAGAAGTTAGGAGCCTAAATTGCTCTATGGATTCTACCCTTAGTTCCTACCTAAAGGAATCCACAAAATTGGGTTTTTGAAGAATCACTCAAAGTCTGAATAAACAAACAGCGTGTGCATACTCAATAACATGCAGTATATAATCTAGATATAGAAATCTGCAGCCATACCACCTTGTGTTATTAGTTTGAGAGATCTGATGGGCTATGATGGTTAGGGTACTTGGACGGTATTGGGAAACTGCTAATAAATACCTAGTTGCTGCAGGAAGTGATGTGATTTAGTAGGTCACACCTCTTCCCCTTGACTTTCCATACTGAAGTGTTTTTTGTACTATTACAGGGTACTGTGCAGCTGGCAGTGCCATTTTCTGGCTGAGATGTAAACAAACCAGACCATTTGTAGTCTTACTTGTTTAAAGATCCGACTTCATAAGAGATAGGGTGTTACCCCTGTCCTGACTAAATGCCAAATCAAGTAATTGCATTTGGCCTGTCTAGAATTCATCCTACATTTTAATTTGGGTATAGTATGCTTCTAAAATATTTGAGACTGATTCTTCTCTCCCAGCTATGTGAAATTAGTGCATCTCCAAATCCTGTTTTACACTGATGAGAGAGAGAGAGAGAGAGAGAGAAAGAGAGAGAGAGAGAGGAGAATCAGACCCCTGGCTGTGTTCCAACTCACAGCAGAACCCATTTCTGTGGCAGGTGAAGTGATCCTTTTAGGTATTTCCCAAGGCAATGAGACTTTATCGATTAACATTTGTAAAGTACTATAAGATCCCTGGATGAAAAGTATTAGTGGAATACAAATTAGACTATTACCCTTTCAGTATATTTTGCTATTTAACTTGCAGTCTGAGATTAAAAACAGTATTCCAAAAAAAGTTTTTGTATTACATTTCTCTAGCAGCACTGTTACTTTACTATGCATCGTGGTGTAAATTCAGTATTTGCAAAGAGTTAGGCAAGCCCCTGCCAGGCGTCATTAGCTGTTATAAGGCCAGTTCAATACTGTCCAAGGGTTTTGTTTAAAATAAAGTGACTGGCTCAAGTCACCTCCAAAAATCTTATCCTATCACCCCAAGCCAGGTTTTAAGCATTTAAAGTTTTCACTGATTTAATTTGGGCTCCCGAACCAACCATATTCCACCAAGATGATTCTATCCACAGACTATATCTTTCACAGTTTCTATCCATTTCATAAATACATTTACATGCATCATGTAACACCCTTTTCTAAAAGAACTCCAACACAAAACACTATGCAGAAGTGAATGGGGGAAGAATTATAATTTGTGTTGTCACAAGTCTGTCACAGCCATAAGTACTGGAACTATGGATGCTGGGGGTGCTGTCACACCCCCTGGCTTGAAGTGGTTTCAATTATATAAAGGGTTTACAGTTTGATTCAATAGCTCTCAGTACACACACACACACACCTCTCTATAAAAATTGTTCTAGCATCCCTGGTCACAGCTAGAATTTTCCTCTCTCTTTATAGAGAAAGCAAAGAACTATTTTTATTTTTAAAGCTTATAAAATTGGGGACTTACTGTTATTTAATTAAAACAGTGATTACACTGGTCTACAATTTTTGAGAAGTCGTCTGCTTCAAAGATAAAATGTGCTATTTATTATGTATTTTGATGTGCTGAATTCAAATATGACAATTAAAACAACTGATTGGCTACTGTTTCTAAGTTATTTAAGCTTTTACATTTTATGTCTATGTATATGGTGTAGATAGTAGAGTTTTAATCATAAATTGTAAACCTAGGTCTTTTCATGTGTTTATGGTTGCTTTACATGATAATATTTCACCTGGCCTGTTTATGTAACACTTTAAAAATCAGCAAAAGGGTTATATCAATAAAATTGATTATGAAACAAAAGGCAAAAAACTATTCTGTACATAGTTTAGTCCTATTCAGTGTCTACTCGGTGCTTCTTGGCTTGTCTCTTGTATTCATTAAATGGAGCATCTCTTGTCACTGTCCAACAATAGTCTGCAAGCATTGATGGGCTCCATTTGCCCTGATAGCGTTTCTCCATTGTTGCAATGTCCTGGTGAAATCGCTCACCGTGCTTGTCGCTCACTGCTCCGCAGTTCGGTGGGAAAAAAATGTATCTTTAGTGACATGTTGCAACCAAGGCTTTTGTATGCCTTGAGGAGGTTTTCCACCAACAACCTGTAGTTGTCTGCCTTGTTGTTTCCAAGAAAATTTATTGCCACTAACTGGAAGGCTTTCCATGCCGTCTTTTCCTTGCCACGCAGTGCATGGTCAAATGCATCATCGCGAAGAAGTTCATGAATCTGAGGACCAATAAAGACACCTTCCTTTATCTTAGCTTCACTTAACCTTGGAAATTTTCCACTGAGGTACTTGAAAGCTGCTTGTGTTTTGTCAATGGCCTTGACAAAGTTCTTCATCAGACCCAGCTTGATGTGTAAGGGTGGTAACAAAATCTTCCTTGATTCAACAAGTGGTGGATGCTGAACACTTTTCCTCCCAGGCTCCAATGACTATCGGAGTAGCCAATCTTTCTTGATGTAGTGGGAATCTCTTGCACGACTATCCCATTCGCAGAGAAAACAGCAGTACTTTGTGTATCCAGTCTGCAGACCAAGCAAGAGAGCAACAACCTTCAAATCGCCACAAAGCTGCCACTGAGGTCATAGTTTATGCACCTCAAAATTTGTTTCATGTTGTCATAGGTTTCCTTCATATGGAATGCATGACCAACTGGAATTGATGGCAAAACATTGCCATTATGCAGTAAAACAGCTTTAAGACTCGTCTTCGATGAATCAATGAACAGGCTCCACTCATCTGGATCGTGAACGATGTTGAGGGCTGCCATCACACCATCGATGTTGTTGCAGGCTACAAGATCACCTTCCATGAAAAAGAATGGGACAAGATCCTTTTGACTGTCACGGAACATGGAAACCCTAACATCACCTGCCAGGAGATTCCACTGCTGTAGTCTGGAGCCCACCAGCTCTGCCTTACGCTTGGGTAGTTCCAAATCCCTGACAAGGTCATTCAGTTCACCTTGTGTTATGAGATGTGGTTCAGAGGAGGAGGATGGGAGAAAATGTGGGTCCTGTGACACTGATGGTTCAGGACCAGAAGTTTCATCCTCTTCCTCTTCCTCATCTGACTCAAGCGAGAATGATTCTGGTGCATCAGGAACCGGCAGTCCTTCTCTGTGGGGTACTGGGCATATAGCTGATGGAATGTTTGGATAATGCACAGTCCACTTTTTCTTCTTTGACACATCTTTCCCAACTGGAGCCACCATGCAGAAGTAACAATTGCTGGTATGATCTGTTGGCTCTCTCCAAATCATTATCACTGCAAAAGGCATAGATTTCCTTTTCCTGTTCAACCACTGGCGAAGATTTGTTGCACAAGTGTTGCAGCATATGTGTGGGGCCCACCTCTTGTCCTGATCTCCAATTTTGCAGCCAAAATAAAGGTGATAGGCTTTCTTAATCATAGTGGTTATACTGCGCTTTTGTGATGCAAAAGTCACTTCCCCACAAACACAGCAGAAGTTATCTGCACTGTTGACACAAGTACGAGGCATCTCTGCTCACTTTGGCTAAACAGAAATGTGTCCCTTTGCAAAATCAAACACTGACAAATAAGAGAGCACGACACTGTAAGATTTCTAGAGCTGATATAGGGCAATTTGTTCAGCAGAGTGATGTAAGCTTCGTTATGATTGCATCATCCATGACTTCTAGGAATAACATGATGCAATTCGTATCACATATGACGCCATACCAGCTTCAGATTGCATCATTCATTGTTTTGCCTAAAAAGCAAGTACTGTCCAAACCCAGTCATAGATTTATTCATAGATCCAGTCAAAGATGTATTTTAGTCATTTCTGGTTTAAATTGAGATCCCTTCCCATTATAACTCACTTATCCTCCGCCATTCCCAAGTCAAGGGTCGTATATACTGACCCAATAGCATATCTTGAAAACTAGAGCCAATCAACAATTTTAAACATCATTTTCGTTCTCAGTGACCCAGAATTAGTAAAGTTTGACTACATTTATTTCAGAAGCATTTTGGCTGTAGAGCAGTGTTATATAATGTTATGAATTAGGCTGAGGTCTGGAATCAGTAACAAAATTAGAGACTGAAAGACAAATTCTGTCCTCAGATGTGCACATAGAGGCAGGGCCAGCTCCAGCTTTTTTGCCACCCCAAGTGGCAAAGAGGGGAAAAAAAAAAGCCATGATTGGCAGCACTTCAGCAATTCGGGACTGAGGGACCCACCGCCAAATTGCCGCTGAAGACCCGGACGTGCCACCCCCTTCCATGGGCCTCCCCAAGCACCAGCTTGCTGCGTTGGTGCCTGGAGCCGGCCCTGCATAGAGGTCTCACTGAAGCCTTGTGGAGCTCCACAGAGATGCATCCCAGGGCAAAAATCTAGCATTTGTTAGTATACTGTGCCATACCACAAAACAAAATAGTTAATTTAGGAGTACTATATGAAGCTGTATGATTCATAGATTCCATGGACAGAAGGGACCATTGTGATCACTAGTCTGACCTCCTATACATAACACAGGCTACAGAATTTCCCCAAAATAATTCCTAGATAAGATTTTAGAAAAGCCTCCAATCTTGACTTAATTGACAGTGAAGCAGAATCCACCTTGACCCTTGGTAATTTGTTCCAATAGTTGATTACTCTCACTGTTAAATATTTACACCTTATTTTCAGCCCAAAATTGTCTAGTTTCAGCTTCCAGCCAGTGGACCCTGTCCAGGGCCGGCTCCAGGCACCAGCTTGGCAAGCAGGTGCTTGGGGAGGAAACTCCGGAGGGGGGCGGCAGGTCCAGCTATTCGGCGGCAATTCGGCGGATGGTCCCTCACTCCCGCTCGGAGCGAAGGACCTTCCGCCGAATTGCCGCCGCAGATTGCGATCGCGGCTTTTTTTGGGGGGGGGGGGCTGCTTGGGGTAGCCAAAACCCTGGAGCCGGCCCTGACCCTGTCACACCTTTCTCTGCTAGACTGAAGACCCCATAATTAAATATTTGTTCCCCATGTAGGTACTTATAGACTAATTAACTCTCCCCTTAACCCTCTCTTTGTTAAGCTAAATAGATTGAGGTCTTTGAATCTATCACGATAAGGCATGCTTTCTAATCATTCTCATGGCTCTTTTCCAAACCCTCTCCAATTTATCAACATCCTTCTTCAATTGTGAGCACCAGAGCTGGACACAATATTCCAGCAGCACATTGGGGTGTGCTAAATACAGAGGTAAAATAACCTCTCTACTCCTGCTCAAGAAACCCTTCTTTATGCATCCAAAGATTATATTGGATCTTTTGGCCAGCATCACACAGTTCATATTCAGCTAATATCCACTATGACCCCTAAATCTTTTTCAGAGTCACAAGATGGGAGATTCTATCCTGTGAAAAAGTAAATATGGCCTACATTCTTTGTTCCCAGATGTGTTAAAATGCACAGTTTGCTTCCGCCCCGCTTATCAAGTGATCCAGATCACTCTGTGGGTATGTCTACACTTCGAAATTAGGTTGAATTTATAGAAGCCGGTTTTAAAGATATCGGTTTTATACAGTCAATTGTGTGTGTCCCCACATAAAATGCTCCACAGTACCGAGGCTAGCGTCGACTTCTGGAGCGTTGCACTGTGGGTAGCTATCCCACAGTTCCCACAGTCTCCACCGCCTATTGGAATTCTGGGTTGAGATCCCAATGCCTGATGATGCAAAACAGTGTCGCGGGGGGTTCTGGGTACATGCCGTCAGGCACCTCCCCCTCCATCAGAGCAACGGCAGACAATCGATTCACGCCTTTTTACCTGGGTTACCTGTGTAGGCAACATACCACGGCAAGCATGGAGCCCGCTCAGCTCAGCGTCACCATATGTCATCTGGGTGCTGGCAGACGTGGTACTGCATTGCTACACAGCAGCAGCTAATTAATTGTCTTTTGGCAGTAGACGGTGCAGTATGACTGGTAGCCTTCATCGGCTATCTGGATACTGGCAGACATGGGGCTGCATTGCTACACAGCAGCAGCCCCTTGCCTTTTGGCAGTAGATGGTGTATTAAGATTGATATCCGTCATAGTCGTATTCCAGTTCAATCAGAGGCACCTGGGCAGACATGCTTTGTCTCCTGGAGACTCAGTCCTGCCGGCAGTCCTATTGAACCATCTTGACGATGATGGCTAGCAGTCGTAGTACAGTATCTTCTGCCAAGCACCCAGAAGATGCCGAGGGCTATCAGTCATGCTGCACCATCTGCTGCCAGCTTAAGTTGTAAAAAATAGATGTATTCATTTGCTTCCCCCTCCTTCTGTGAAATCAACGGCCTACTAAACCCAGGGTTTTGAGTTCAATTTTTGGGGGGGCCATTCTGTGTGACAGTTGTTTGTGTTTCTCCCTGATGCACAGCCACCTTTATTGATTTTAATTCCCTGTACGCCATGTCGTCAGTTGCCCCTCCCTCCCTCCGTCAGTTTCACGCCTTTTTTCAGACCAGACACCATAGCACTGGGATCATGGAGCCCGCTCAGATCACCGCAGCAATTATGAACACTATGAACACCACGCGCATTGTGCTGGAGTATATGCAGAGCCAGGACATACCAAAGCAAAACCAGGACCAGCCCATGAGGCGAGTGCAGCGCGGCGGCGAGAGTGATGAGGAAATTGACATGGACACAGCCCTCACACAAGGTACGGGCCCCAGCAATGTGCAAATCATGGTGTTGCTGGGGCAGGTTCATGCCATGAAACGCCGATTCTGGGCCCGGGAAACAAGCACAGACTGGTGGGACCACATCGTGCTGCAGGTGTGGGACGATTCCCAGTGGCTGTGAAACTTTCGCATGCGTAAGGGCACTTTCGTGGAATTTTGTGACTTGCTTTCCCCTGCCCTGAAGCACCAGAATACCAGGATGAGAGCAGCCCGCACAGGAGAGAAGTGAGTGGCGATAACCCTGTGGAAGCTTGCAGCGCCAGACAGCTACTGGTCAGTCGGGAATCAATTTGGAGTGGGCAAATCTACTGTGGGGGCTGCTGTGATGCAAGTTGCCAGGGCAATCAAAGACCTGCTGATATCAAGGGTAGTGACTGAGAAACGTGCAGGGCATAGTGTATGGCTTTGCTGCAATGGGATTCCCAAACTGTGGTGGGGCGATAGATGGAACCCATATGCCTATCTTGGCATCGGAGCACCAAGCCACCGAGAACATAAACTGCAAGGGGTACTTTTCAGTGCTGCTGCAAGCCCTGGTGGATCACAAGGGACGTTTCACCAACATCAACGTGAGATGGCTGGGAAAGGTACAGGATGCTCGTGTCTTCAGGCACTCTGGTCTGTTTCGAAAGCTGGAGGAAGGGACTTTCTTACCAGACCAGAAAATAACCGTTGGGGATGTTGAAATGCCTCTCGTGATCCTTGGGGACCCAACCTACCCCTTAATGCCATGGCTCATGAAGCCGTACACAGGCAGCCCGGACAGTAGTCAGGACTTGTTCAACTACAGGCTGAGCAAGTGCCAAATGGTGGTGGAATGTGCATTTGGATGTTTAAAAGCGCGCTGGCACAGCTTACTGACTCGCTCAGACCTCAGCGAAAAGAAGATCACTATTGTTATTGCTGCTTGCTGTGTGCTCCACAATATCTGTGAGAGTAAGGGGGAGACATTTATGGCGGGGTGGGAGGTTGAGGCACATCGCCTGGCCGCTGATTACGCGCAGCCAGACACCAGGGCTGTTAGAAGAGCACAGCAGGGCGCGGTGCGCATCAGAGAAGCTTTCAAAACGAGTTTTGTGACTGGCCAGGCTACTGTGTGAAACTTCTGTTTGTTTCTCCTTGATGAACCCTCCATCCCATTCCCTCCCCCCCCCCGGTTCACTCTACTTCCCTGTAAACCAACCACCCCACCCTCCCCTCCCCCTTTGAGCACCACTTGCAAAGGCAATAAAGTCATTGTTACTTCACATTCATGCATTCTTTATTAATTCATCACACAACTAGGGGGATAATTGCCAAGGTAGCCCGAGAGGGGTGGGGGAGGAGGGAAGGAAAAGGACACACTGCAGTTTAAAACTTTAACTCTTATTGAAGGCCAGCCTTCTGATGCTCGGGCAATCATCTGGGGTGGAGTGACTGGGTGGCCAGAGGCACCCGCACTGTGTTCTTGGGCATCTGGGTGAGGAGGCTATGGAACTTGGGGAGGAGGGCTGTTGGTTACACAGGGGCTGTAGTGGCAGTCTCTGCTCCTCCTGCCTTTCCTGCAGCTCAACCATATGCCGGAGCATATCAGTTTGATGCTCCAGCAGCCGGAGCATTGACTCCGGCCTTCTGTCTGCAAGCTGACGCCACCTATCATCTTCAACCTGCCACTTGCTCTGTTCATCCCGTGATTCAGCCCGCCACCTCTCCTCTGGTTCATATTGTGCTTTTTTGCACTTTGCATGGAGGCAGTCAATGTCATTCTGCTGTGCTCTGTCAGCGTGGGAGGATGTCTGGAGCTCCGTGAACATATCATCCCGAGTCCGCCGTTTTCTCCTTCTAATCTTTGCTAGCCTCTGCGAAGGAGAAACGTTTGCAGCTGGTAGAGGACAAGGGAGAGGTGGTTAAAAAAGACACATTTTAGAGAACAATGGGTACACTCTTTCACGTTAAATTTTGCTATTCACATTACACAGCACATGTGCTTTCGTTACAAGGTCGCATTTTTCCTCTTATATTGAGGGCCTGCCGGTTTGGTGTGAGAGAGCACTCACGCGGTGCCAGGCACCAGAATTCGGCTTGCAGGCAGCCATGGTAAGCCACAGTCTTTTGGCTTTTTTAACCCTCATAACATGCAGGAATGGTTTCAAACAGTAGCGCCCTCAATACCCACACCAAGGACCCGTTGGGTTGGCCATTTAAAATGGGTTTGCAATGTAAAAGGAGGGGCTGGGGTTTCTGGTTAACATGCAGCACAAACCCAACTACCCCCCACCCCGCCACCCACACACCCCACCCAATTCTCTGGGATGATCCCTTCACCCCTCCCCCCCCCCACCGTGTGGCTAACGGTGGGGGAACATTTTCTGTTCAGCCGAGCAGGAACGGGCACCTCTGAATGCCCCCTTAATAAAATCACCCCATTTCAACCAGGTGATCGTGAATGATATCACTCTCCTGAGGATAACAGAGAGATAAGGAATGGATGTTGTCTGCATGCCAGCAAACACCGGGACCATACGCTGCCATGCTTTGTTATGTAATGATTCCAGACTACGTGCTACTGGCCTGGCATGGTAAAGTGTCCTACCATGGCGGAAGGGATAAGGCAGCCCTCCCCAGAAACCTTTTGCAAAGGCTTTGGGAGTACATGAAGGAGAGCTTTCTGGAGATGTCCCTGGAGGATTTCTGCTCCATCCCCATACACGTTAACAGACTTTTCCAGTAGCTGTACTGGCCGCGATTGCCAGGGCAAATTAATCATTAAACACTTTTAAACCATGTGTGATATTTACAAAGGTACACTCACCAGAGGTCCCTTGTGTGCCCTCAGGTCTGGGAGCACGCCTTGGGTTGAGTTCGGGGGTTACTGGCTCCATGTCCAGGGTGATAAACATATCCTGACTGTTGGGGAAACCGGTTTCTCCACTTCCTTGCTGTGAGCTATCTTCATCATCATCTTCCGCGTACCCCAAACCCGCTTCCCTGTTGCGTGTTTCTCCATTGACGGAGTCAAAGCACACAGTTGGGGTAGTGGTGGCTGCAACCCCTAGAATGGCATGCAGCTCCGTGTAGAAGTGGCATGTTTGCGGCTCTGCCCGGACTCTTCCGTTTGCCTCTCTGCCTTTGTGGTAGGCTTGCCTTAGCTCCTTAATTTTCACGCGGCACTGCTGTGCGTCCCCGTTATGGCCTCTGTCCTTCATGGCCTTGGAGACCTTTCCTAATAGTTTGCCATTTCGTTTACTGCTATGGAGTTCAGCTAGCACTGATTCGTCTCCCATGTGGCGAGCAGATCCCATTCCTCCCCATCTGTCCATGCTGGAGCTCTTTTGCGATCCTGGGACTCCATCATGGTTACCTGTGCTGATGAGCTCTGCGTGGTCACCTGTGCTCTCCACGCTGGGCAAACAGGAAATGAAATTCAAATGTTCGCGGGGCTTTTTCTGTCTACCTGGTCAGTGCATCTGAGTTGAGAGTGCTGTCCAGAGCGGTCACAATGAAGCACTGTGGGATAGCTCCCGGAGGCCAATAATATTGAATTCGGTCCACGCTACCCCAAATCCGACCCGCAAAGGCCGATTTTAGCACTAATCCCCTCCTCGGAGGTGGAGTAAAGAAACCGATTTAAAGGGCCATTTAAGTCAAAAGAAAAGGCTTCGCCATGTGGACGTGTCCAGGCTTAATTCAATTTAACGCTGCTAAAGTTGACCTAAACTCGTAGCGTAGACCAGGCCTGTCAGTTGACTTTTCTTCCTGATTTATTATTCCAATTATTGTGTCATCTGCAAACTATCAGTGATGATTTTATGTTTTCTTACAGGTCATTGATAAGTGTTTGAGAGTAGAGCCAAGAACCAATCTCTGCAGGACCCCACTAGACACAGTCAGTTTTTAAAAGAGTGTGCTGACATTTAAGTGCTAAAAAGCACTTTTCTTTGCAATGAAATGATAGACAGAGATAGAACTCCAAGTAGAAATTAACAACTTTTCTATATGCACTTCACCATAATGGCAGTATAGGCTGCTGCCTTGTCTCCCCCAGCCAGGAAGGACTGACACCAAAAACCTGAGTCTGGATGAGGCCCTTTTCCTTAGGGCTTCATTTATGGGTGCCATTAAGAGTCTTCAGCACACAAACAAAAAAAGTTCAATAGCTAAACCATTTCACTGGCACAGGTCTTCCTTGTCAGACCCTCTCTACTCCTGGCAGCTTTCCTCAGTCCTCCCACGGACAATATACTGGGACACCTGCTATTCAAGGACTTACACATTCCAGGACTTATCCCAAAAGCCAGCCTGCTTCCTTTAGCTCCCTTTTCCTCTTTCAGCCTTTATAGTAATCACCTAGACCCTTCCCAGTTAGGATTGATAATGCCCTCTACCAGGGCCAAACAGCTGTCCTTATACAGCTGACTGGCCGCAGACCCTTAAAGAGGCAGATGACTCCATCATAGGCAAGATGAAGCTCGGGGGGGGGGGGGGGGGGGGGAATCCTAACATTCTATCATAGTAGCATATTGCTTTAGACTTTTCACTTTAAATTGTACATCAAGCATGATTTTTTTTAAAAATAGTACCTACGGAACACACATGGAACAGTTCTACAGTAACAAACCTTATTCTTTCCCAGGCCTTGCTGGTCAAAGGAGTTAGTACTCTTGTTTAAAAAAAATAAAAATAAAAAAAAAATAAAAAAAAAATAAAAAAAAAATAAAAAAAAATAAAAAAAAAAATAAAAAAAAAAAGTTTCCTTATAGATGCTACTATTATAGAAAATAAAAGATTCAGCAATGATCACTGAATAACTTGGTTGCTAACTACCATGTGTAACAATTGTGGTAAAACACTGTATAAGGCTTTTTTGTAAATACAATTGTATTCAATTCAACGTTCACAAATACTACTGTAGTTTTGCCAAAAACAGGAAAAGTGAAAGATGTGGGATTGCAATATCTAAAGATAGTGTGGGGTAAACAGGTTACTTCTGTGTTTCAATCCTGACTTTCCAATGAGCCATTCATTCCCCCAAATGCAATTTTTTTTTGGGGGGGGGGGGGGAGGAGGGGAGGGGGAATAAATTACAACCCCATAACTGCAAAGATTTCAAGGGGGAGGGGGGAGAAATGAAAGTTCAAAATAAATGAGGTTATGGATGACAAGAAGAGTTGCTAGCTGGCTTTGAAATGTCTCTGCTCTGGTTACCCCCACCCCCAGAGGATGGGGAAGAAATGTAAATGCTAGCCAGCCAATTTTGCAGTGATCCACTTTGAAAACTCTGGGGACCAGTTTTAGTTAATTATAAGCACAAGTGAACTTGCACTTGATTAAATACGGTTGTACTGTACTGTCTTTTGATTTTAAGGTCAACTATAAGTGCATACAGTTGAAGTATTGTGAAGTAAGACACAGATCAAAGACACAGCCTAAAAGATGAGAAGTAGACAAATACAGCTCACGCTACTAAAGAGAACATCTTCTGTCAGAACTGCATAAATGGAGGGAATCTGGGGGAGATTCCAGGATCTAGACTCATCCACTGGTAACATTACAGATCTAGGGAAAGAGCCTTCAGAAATTGCAACAGCTTTCTAAAGAGAGGAAATTTTTAGCAACAGCTCCTTTCCCCACTCCTTTATCTTACACTTTTCTATTAACTGATAGGAGGTTCTCTTGGCCCAAACTCATGCCCTCTGTTTTTTCTCTGGTATCCCAAAAAGATAATTCACTACTGTAAAAATTGGCTCCTCTTCCTCCAACAGCCATCAACGACAGCCCAGAAAAGGGGGGGTGGGGAAAGAAGAAGCTGAAAACAAATGACCAGTTTCAGCTCCCCAGTGGTTAAACAGGATTGAAACAGGAGGGGGATGATCACTACACTAGACAAGAAAGCACTGGATAGAGAGCACTGCTTACCCAAGCCAGGGCAAGGAGGGAACACTCCCTCCGCTTTTAGCGGAGAAGTAGTTGTGCTCCCTCTATTTACTTTAACCTCTGCAGCTCATTATCTTACACCAGCTAGCTAAAAATGCTGGAACTTAGGTCAAGCAGAGGAAGTGGAACTGGGCAAAGAGTAGACATGAAGTATTGACTGTGGCCTCTTGACCTTGTGAAATAATATCACATGTTCATTCCTTATGCTGAAAAGATTGGACACCACTTACCTAAGCCATGATCCTGCAAAGACAGTCCAGCAGGTACACCCCCCTACACCAGTGCAGTTCTTTGTGCAGGATCAGGGCATTAGATTTTAAGTTCTCAGGTCATGGACTGCATCTTTATTCTCCTGGTGAGGTGTCATGCACACGGATAGTGTAGACAGAGTAAATTAATAATAGATTGTCTAAAAGATAAACTGTTTTTGCTAATTAAAGATGAAATGTGCCCAAGACCGTGTCCTCTAATTATAAAGCTGCAATACCTGTAAATTCTTTTTTTTTTTTTAAGTACTTTTTTCTCCCTAAAATACTTTAAGGGTGGAGGGGAGGGGAGAAGGGGGAAAAAAAATCAATCCTGAATTTATTCCACACACAGAACTCTGATCAACTTTGATGGGACTCATATGCTCTGTATTAGACCCATTAATCAGAGACCATCTGATATAAATGGGCATTCTTTCATTGACTGAGTTTATGGCTTGATTCTGTTTTATAGGTGGACTCTGATATTACTCTGTCGTATAACTCCACTGAAGCCAGTGAAATTAAATTGGTGTATGTGACAGTAGAATTATGCCCTTAAGGTTTGCTTTTTTGGCTTTGCTATTTTAGAAATGTGAGAAATCTGCTATTTGAAATTCAGCTTCCATTTCTTTGAAAGGTTATCATCTTGACTGAATGTTCTACAAAGTGCCCAATACACAATGTTTTTAGGGAGTTTTTATTTATTCAGTATTTATTCAGCTATCAAACTAAAAATTTATGAGCATAGCCACAGCTACTGTATTGATTTTTATTGCCACAAACATTAGAAGTAAACAAACAAGCAATAATAAATTATGTCCTTGCAGTGCAAGCACAGCCTGAGTGAATCCTAGAAGCTATAGAATGCATCTAGACTTATTAAAAAACCCTATATTTCATTAATGAGACCAAAGTTAGAAAGAAGCCACTAATTCAGTTGAGGGCATCAGCAGTGGTGGATTTAGAGTAAGTGGGGCCCTGTGCACAGCTTCATTTTCAGGTCCCCCCCTCGGGATCCAGCCAAGAAAAAGAATACTCACGCTCTTATCTCCCCTCGTTTTTCATTCTTTTTTTCCTTCATCCTCCTCCTATATTATAAGTAGTGGGAAGTTAATGAAAATAAAGTGAGGTACCTTGACTGGGGCAGGTGGTTGGGGTACTGGAGCGGGGCAGTGCTTACCTCGGGTGGCTCCCAAAGCAACTGGCACGCACACACACCACACCCCACCGGCAGCGGCTCCTAGGTGGGGGGGGGGGGGAAGGGGGAATGCAGAGGGTCTCCACACACCACTGCCCGTAAGCACCTCCCCTGCAGCTCCCATTGGCCGCAGGTCAGCACTCGGGGCGGAGGCAGCATGCGGGGAGATCACACACACACACGGCCACCTTAGCCCTGCTGCTGGCATGTCTCTGCACTCCTCTTGAAGGGAGGAGGCAAGCAGGTCTGGGTAGCACGTGGTGCCACCTCCTCCCCCCGTCAGGGGCGTGCAGAGACGTGCCAGCAGCCGGCCACTTCTGGGAGCAGCGTGGGGCCACTGGCCACAGCATGCAGGCAGCCTGCCTGAGCCCTGCTGCACCGTCCTGCATTTTGGGGGCCCCATGTCACTGCATGGTTTGTTTCATAGTGAATCCACTCCTGGGCACCAGTCTACTTTGCTTACTTAACGTGGTACTGTTTTACAAATGTTATGACCCAGCCTCTTAGAGTGAGACTCTCCCTCTTGACAAAACTTAATATTGCAAAACATATGAAAGATGTATATGGTTTCCTTGCCAAAACATCAAATTAAGCAGAACAACGTTGAGAAATATTTTCACATTTATCATGAGAATGTTTCTAAATTGCCAGATACAGTAGACTGTAAAAGGGTAAAATATACCCCAGCTATTGTAATTACATAACTCATGTAATCCAGAGCAGTGGAGGAACACCTATAGTTGTATTTAAAATTAAATAAATTGTATTGCATTATATAGAACTTCCTCATGAAATTCAGCTTTTTACACAAGAACCACTCATTCATTATCTGTAATTTGTGTCCTGGTTTTGACAAGTCTAGGCATGATACCTATGTCTTCCGCCCTAAGTTTTCCCAATCAAACTAAAATTATCACCCCATTAAAGAAAATTTCCACTCATTCCAAAGTTAACTTTTTTAAAAGTTAGTCCTTGAAGATCATTACAATGATGAAAGTCACTGAAGAGAAATACCCATTTTATAAACTCTTGCTTAGAAGTGATTTTGATTCTGACATTAAGAAGCCAAAGTAACTTAAGTTTCCTGATCTTTCTCAAATACTAGGAAGCTATATAAAAGGCCTTGATTCAGCAGAGGACTTATGACTCAATGAAGTCAATGGGACTGAGACATATGGTTAAAGTTAAGCTTAGGCTTTGATTCTGCACAGATTTTCGCAAATAATGAACTTTACACATGAGGAGTCCCATTGACTTCAATGGCATAACGTTCAGAACACACAAGTCTTTGCAGAATCAGGGCCAGAATCTGTTCAGTGCGGACTAAATCAAATATACACATACACTTTATAGATTCTTCCTGACACTCAAAAATTAAAGTGCACCTTTTAATTCAGTTACTCATTTCTCCCATAGCTAAAGATCAAAGAATGATATATTCTTGTACCATATTGTCACATAATTATTTCTGCAAAAAGTATTTGATTGCTTAGACATACACTAACTCCAGAGTGACTCACATATCCTGAACTTTTCTACTCGAGAATCTATTGTAGGAGTCGACAGACCTATCAACAAGCATCATCACTTAACTTCAAACTGACAGCCATAAGAGTGATAGCTTTGAACAACACCTTCCTCCAATAATGAGAAAAATGACTATTTCAGCCTGAAATTACTGCAGTGTGCGTGAAATATTTGCTAGTAGTGTCTGACAAATATTCTGCAAGTTCATATATATATATTTTTAGAAACAACTTGTATTATCACAAATGCTATTTGTGCTGCTGGTATTTGTACATATGTACAAAACAGGTTCACTTTTCTATATTATGCGAGAAAAGTTACCCAACAAAAGCAGTGCCGATAAATTAAAGTAAATGGGGCACATCAGGCTGGAACAGACACAGGGCTTTCCTACAAGGGAAAGGAACACAAGTGTAAGATAGGGTGTGAATTTAAACCACTTGAGTATAACTCCCTGTGAATGCTCATATGAGGGTATGAGAATGCCTTTTTCTGATTTAGCTTACGTCACTGCCTTTTTGTGGTGTAGTTTAAACCACTTCCATTCTTATTCCAGAATAAGAGCATCAACATGGTGGAGTTATAATCATACTGGTGTAGCAATTTAATTATACTGGTATAGTTATATCAGTGCAACTGGAAAAGTTTATTGTGTAGACAAGCCCATAGTGAGGCATACAGAATAATTCTGGCAGTGTTAATGTCATGACATGCCCTGATATCACCAGTATGTTTGATTAACTGATTACTCCTGAAAAGGCCCAGATCCTACAACTGCTTACAGATGTTTAACTTTTAATTACATAGGCTCATAAAACTTTTAATTCAATGGGACTACTTACATGCATGAAATTACACACAACACAGTCAACCTGTGGAACTCTTTGCCAGAGGATGTTGTGAAGGCCAAGACCTTAACAGGGCTCAAAAAAGAACTAGTACATTCATGAAGGATAGGTCCATCAATGGCTATTAGCCAGGATGGGCAGGGATGGAAAACCATGCTCTATTTTACCAGAACCTCAGAACAGGCGACATGGGATGGATCACTTGATGACTACCTGTTCTATTCATTCCCTCTGAAGCACCTGGCATTGGCTGCTGTCGGAAGACAGCATACTGGGCTAGATGGACCATTGGTCTGATCCAGTATGGCCATTTTTTATGTTCTTATTAAGTGGTTGTAGGATCAGAGCCCGAGTTTTTCCAGAGTTCCCCAGTCACAACTTTTCTAAGACTCCAAAAGCTGCAAACCAATCTATGAACGTGGAACCTTATGCCTATAAATTTCATATGATAGGATCAAAGCCTAGAAGACATACAGTTAGGATTATACAAGGCACAATCCCCAAATACACAAAACTTCAATTTTTGTTAATGGTAATTTGGCCTGAATAAAGGACTTCAGATTTACACAGAGCAGAACGTGGCCCACAGTGGGAGATGTGCCCATTTTGATTTAATTATTTCCTTATAATGTCACACCCCAATGGCCCCCTCCCTCAGAGGGTCCCCTGGGGAGGCAGATCAGCATTGTATGTTGCTAATGCTGTTGCAGCCAGAAACATGCAGCCACATCTACATCTTGCCCAACCCCAGCCAACCATGGGAAAAGGGTGGAGGGCCCCAGCTGGGTAGGGGATTGCAAAACTTCCCCCTCTTCTTCTTACATTACACCCAGGCGTGGCCAGCCTCGGGTAGTGCAGGTGTGAGTATGAAAGTGGGCTAGGGCTTGGGGCACTAACGCTGTCTTCCTTCCTCTGAGTGACGTGAGGAACCCCCAGCACTCTCCACTGTTATTTTATTAATAAAGCTTTAAAACATAGACACTTGGTGTCCTCCATCATCTCTTCCCCTAACAATCCTGCTGCCTCAGCCTGATCACTTAACACCTCAGACAGATTGGTAACATAAGTCTGTCACACTACAAGCCAGGAAATCAGAATGATATTGGGATCATTTGTACTGTGAAGAGAGAAGACCAGTGCACCAGACGGTGGTGTTGATTACTTTGCCTCGGCCTGATATCCGTGACAATCGCCTCTACACACACTTGTCCTCTTAAATACACCGTGCCCCCTACACATTCAGTTTAAACAGTAGTGCAAACACACGCTCCTCCCACAGCCTGAGGCTCTCCATCGTGTGTGCACGTGCAAGAGACACAGCTGACAAGAGTGAAACTTACAGCTCTTCTCTTCTAAGCAAGTTTGCCTCCCTTTCTAGGGCGTTTAAAGTGAGCTGGGTTTACCTGCACCTCCCGTGGAGCGAAGGACCTGACTTTCCTCTGCCTTGCACCTGCTCTCCCATTAACACCTTTTCAGAGCGGGGGAAGGGGAATGCCACCGAACCAAGAGGCTCCTGTTTCCCGCCCACACTTTGGCCAAGCTGCGGGGCAGTGGGGACTAAGGCCCTGAGCGTGGCCCCGGGGTAGAGACCACAGGGTCCTCCAGGCCCAGGGAAATAAGGACCCTCTCCCACCCCTCAGCCGGAGCTGTCAGGGGTACCGGAGTGGGGGAGGAACTCACCGCGCTGCCCTCGGCTCCCTCGTCCTCGCTCCGCGCGGCGCTGGGCTCGTCCTGCAGTAACTGCTCCAGGCAGGTGGTGCCGGGCAGAGAGGAGCTCTTCTGGTGGGACAGGTGTGCTGCGGGCCGGCGTCCCTCCTCCCCTCCTGCCTTGTCCGCGCGGGCTGGAGCAGCGGGAGGCAGCGGGGAGGAGGAGAGCGACGAGGCGGCGGAGGAGGAGGCGGGAGAGCCGTCAGGGGGGCCGGGCGGCTGCTGCCCCTTGCCCTGATGGTACAGGTGCTCGCGAAGGCGGCGCAGGGCGGAGGCGGGCTCGCCGCCCGGCTCCAGCGGCTCGGCGGAGGAGCAGCACAGGTTAGGCTGGGAGGAGGAGAAGACGCGGTCCAGCACCTGCTTCCGCCTCTTGAAGCCGCTCCACCTGGCGCCGGGCAGCGGGTCCCCCTTGCTGCCGCCCGGAGAAGGCGCGGCGGACGGCTGGGGCTCCGCAGTGCGGCGCTCCGCGCCAGACCGGCTGCTCCTGGCTTTGCTGCCCAGCTGCAGGTTCTTCCAGAGCCGGGCCTGGAAGGAAGCCGCCGGCTCGGGCTCGCTGGGCTTGTCTCCAACAGCAGCCCGCGGCTCCATCCTCTTCCTCCCGCCTCCACTTCCCCGCGGGCCGCGGCTCCTACTACGGCAGAGGCTGCGGGAGCAACAGCAGCAGAGCCCGCTGGGGCCCGGCCGCTTCAGTCCAGCCCCGGCTGGTGAGGAAGCTGTGGCCGCCGCCGCTGCGGGATGCGCACGGGGGCGGCCGCCTCCTGGTGCTGCTGCAGCAGCCCCGGCTCTTTCCACCGGCCGGCTGCCAGCGGGCGCAGCAGCTTGGTCGGCCAAACGGGCGGCACCAAAGTTTACCTGCCTCCCTTGTCCTAATTCCCTTCTTGCGGCTGTGGGCGGTTTTCACTGCTCGCGGGAGCTGCCTGGGACTGGGGGTTAATAAACACGTGTGCGATCATGGGGCAAACCCAAAACAGGGGGGAAAAATCATCGCTTCAGATCAGAATGGAAAGTTTGTAACGATAAATCCGCAGATAGTCCCCTGGCGGTTGCGGGCTGCTATGAACTCGGACAGCCCTGCTGCAGCTGCGCGGATTGGGGATGAGCTCCCAGGCGATCCCGCAAACGCTTTTATCACGACGCCAACCATGAAAGTTAGGAGTTTAGTGAGGGACGTTGATTAATTAGCTCACTGTAGTCACAGCTGCGCAGGAGATGATGAGTGAGTGGCTTGTCACTGTACGCATCCAAAGTTGTAATATAAGCGGGTTCTCCCTGCCTCCTGCTGCCCCTTCCCTCACCTGACTGTATTTGCATTTGTGACAAGTCTCTATGAGAGAGAGATTATAACAATTAGCAGATACTACAATTTAACCAGTAGGTATGGCAACTATAAAAATGACTGCAATCCTGTGATTCCTTGTAGGCTAGTTCCGGGAAGTGGGGGGAATTAAAGGCATAGCATCTATATGTAGACTAAAATAGCGTTTGGGTGTTAGGATTTCCATTTATAGCACGAATGTCTGCTACTTGCTCCCTATTTCTCCGCCCCCCCCCCCCCGCCCCGCGATGTGTTCTCGGACCTGTTCCGCACGATTAACTTGAGCTGCTGCATCCCCAAAGGTTTTCCTTCCAGATCTCTGGAACTGTCCTACATTGGCCTCACGCGTGCAAGGGTTAGTTTGCTGCTCACGACGGGAACTGGGCTTTTGCATATGGGGACTCGGGCTGAGGAAATTAATCTGAAATTATAGACAAGCGATGTCTGGCAAATCTCATTTGATGGAAAGGCTGAAACAGATGACTTTTGTGCCAGGCACACTTCCTTGGGGATGAGGATCAGCCTTTAATTCTCTACGCCTCCGGCGGTATTTTACCGTAACACTCTCTTCCGAATAGAAATTGTGAGTTCCTGAAAGCAAATGTTAGTAATAGAAAGAGGAATATTACAGCTACCTCTACTCTCATGATCCCACGCAGTATCAAAGTAAATCACCAAACGGATCGCTTCAGGGAGGAGGAGAATAGAGACTGTAACTAGAGATGGACTTTACCCCGTTTGACCTGCTTCAGGTTCTGGACTTTTCAACTTTTCTGGATCATTATGAATACCTGACCTATTCTCCCAATAGTATTTTCTCTAAACACATTCACAGAAGTGTCGCTGTTGAAAGTGACACTATGGAAGTGATGTTGGAGCAATGATTATTTAAAATGACTGATACAGTAACAATCCCAGACATCACAGAAAACATTGACCTAAGTACACAATTTATCCAGGGATACATCTTTTGGTTTGTGGCTATATCCATATCCAGTCTTAGTTTTTTGAAGATATGAGAAAAACCATCTAGTGGGTTCCAATTTTCAGAAAAACAACCAGTAAAAAATGTCTTTACAACAAGAACAGAGCTGCAAAAATCACCAATAAATAAAATAAATAAATTAGATTACACTTAATTAGGCAGTATTTCTGAAGCCCAGTTGGTCCTAGCATATATAAGAGACAAGGTGCAGCTAGAAAGCTTGTCTCTCTCAACATCAGAAGTTGGTCCTATAAAAGATATTACCTCTCCCATCTTGTCTCTTATTACATTGAATTGTCTGTTCCTATCACAATACACAAAACGTAGGGAAATAATAGAACAACAATCAGGGATTAGCTCTCACAATACAATTTTGGATCTCTCTGAAGCTTTGTTGTTTGTTTATTTATTTAAAAAGTTGAGAGATTCAAATGGTGCATTTTAGAACTGCATTCCACCATCACCAGCAAAGCTAAAGTAAGGAAGTACATAAAAGGCCAGATCCTCACCTCGTGTGCCTCAGTGTAGCTTTATTGACATCACTAATGTACACTAGCTGAGAATCTGGCCCTGAGTATTAAGGACACTTGCTGAAATTCCTGCTACTTTTTAAGTTAAACTATAAGTCTAATGAGTATGTTGCTAATGTAGTACATAAAGTTTTGTTGATGTAAATCCAACATGTGGTAATGGTGGTTTATAGTACTCGGCGAAATGATAAGAAGGCCAGAAACTCAACTTGTTGCATCTCAGAAAATGAGAAAGAGAAGATGTCCTTTCAGAATAAAAGAAAGCAATTATACACAAGGAAACGTCATATAGGACCAGGTTTTCAGTAATGTTTTGCCTACAGAATATACAGGTGCAAACAGCTGCGCTTGCAAAATACATAATGAGAAGGGGCAAAATTGCATATGCAAATACCTGTACATGTTTTGCACATGTAGCTTCCAGTTTGCATATGAAAACATATTTTGCAAATTGTCTTCAGCACCTCTGAAAATCTGGCCACTAAAATCACTCTTGACATATGTCAAAATTCCCAAGAGAAGGAGAAAACAAAAAGACAGAGTTAATGCTAAAAACCTAGCAACCAAGACAAACTTAATTTTTTAACCACAATAGCCAGAGTACAAAGCCAGGAATATTTAACATAAGGATTCAAACTAACATCCAAAAAGACAAATGGCAAGAAATAAATTTATTTTTGCCCTTATTTTTCACTGTCTGAATCTGGATGTCTGGTTAGGTAACTGGCTGCTGAACTGCTACAATTCCAAGCCAGCCCTAAATTACAAGTAGATCATTCATCTGCCTAGAATGAATTAAACATGGGCAGGCCCTTTTCTGTCTTTCCAAAACCATATTTACAGAACAGGAGTTGACCAGTGACTAAACTGGACTGCTCCCTAGTAATCTTGCTTTCTTTGAAGCCATTGCCTAGATTCCCATTAAATTCAGTCAGAGCAGAGTTGAATACCGCTTTGGAGTAATAATCATGCAAACTCATGCGGTATAAGAGTGGTAGCCGTGTTAGTCTGTATCAGCAAAAACAACAAGGAGTCCTTGTGGCACCTTAGAGACTAAACATGTATTCGGGCATAAGCTTTCATGGGCTAAAACTCACTTCATCAGATGCATGGAGTGAAAAATACAGTAAGTGGTATATATATTATAGCACATGAAAAGCAAGGACGTGCTGGCTGCCGCTTCCCGCAGCTCCCATTGGCCGGGAACTGAGAACCACGGCCACTGGGAGCTGCGGGTGGTCCTGCAAATGTAAACAAACTGTCTGGTGGCCTGCCAGCAGATTACCATGACGGGTCACGTGCAGCCCACAGGCTGCCCACCACTGATCAAAAGGTTCCAACCCTGCTGATGAACCATGTACGTGTGACTATGATGGATTCCACATGATGTAATTTTTGCTTTTTCAGTTTGCTTTTTTAAAAACCTAAGAAATTATACCCCAAAAATGTTAAAAGAACATTATTGCAAAGTGAAGCACTCAAAAGTTAGGAAATGCTAGAATTAAGGTTGCCTGGGCAACATAAATTTGGCTGCCTAAGCATTATAATATAGTTGTTAATTACATGATCACATATTACTTTTTTCTACAGGACCCCTGCCTCATTCAGTGCACAGGATGGACCTGCTATGAGGATGAATCTGTGAAGGTTGTACAGTGAAGAAGACTCTTGTCTAAAGGGCCATGTCTCATTTGTGGCAGAAGTTGGGAGGTGTGTAGTGAAAGGTCTTGTGAGTCAGGCTGTTTAATTACAGCAACTCACACCATCCTCGGGGTTAAACAGATCCAAGATTGGAAGGCAGTCTAATGATCCAAGGCAAAATTACAAGAAGTCATGATGGCATAATCTGGCATTAATCGGAAGCTACTCATCATAAACAGGTCCATAAGAAAGGGAGCTATTGTACATGTTGAATTCTCTGAGCTAAATTACCTTTTGAAACCTTATTCTAAATCTGGAAGAAGGATCATAGCAAGAAGGCTCATGCCATTGTAAAACCAGAAGTCACATTAATTTTAAAATTCCTAGTTTGAATGAGACAAGAGTGAGCATGCAATGGCATATGGGACTTCACACCAAAAATAAATAATATTTTCACAATGTGCAAATAAGGTTTTATACAATGCAAATATATAATTTATATTTGGAAAAAATAGTTCCATGTTTTGTCATTAGTTGCAGTGCTGCTCAGTTTCTATAGACTAAAATTGAGACAAATACAGAGTGACTTGTTTAATTCAAGCAAGAGGCAGAGAAAATACAGAGTAGATAACTACATTTTTGTTTTCACTGTTACTGTCAGAAAGGAAGAAAAATCTTGTGAGATAAAAGCAGTCTTCAGTACTCATTGAGGTGTTTCCTAGTTCTTGCTGTAAGTCACACAAGGCTAACCCAAGCCTGTTTCAAGTTGAAAAATAAAAGTGACATTTTTATAGATTCATATATTCCAAGGCCACAAGAGGCCATTGTTAACATCTAGTCTGACCTCCTGTATATAACACAGGCCATAGAACTTCCTTGAAATAATTATTTTTTGAAAAAATCCAATCTTGACTTAAAAATTGTCAATGATGGAGAATCCACCACAACCCTTGGTAAATTGTTCTAATGTTCTTTCACTGTTAAAAATGTATGCCTTATTTTCAGTCTGAATTTGTTTAGCTTCAGCTTCCAGCCAATGGACCCTGTTATACCTTGCTCTGCAAGACTGAAAAGCCTGTTATTAAATATTTGTTCACTATTTTAGATACTTACAGTCTGTAGTCAAGTCAGCCCTTAACCTTCTCTTTGTTAAGCTAAATGGATTGCGGCCTTTGAGTCTATCTTTGAGTCTTGTGGCTCTTCTCTGAACCCTCTCCAATTTATCAGTCTCTTTCTTGAATTGTAGGCTCCAAAACTAGACACAATATTGCCACAGTGGTCTCCCCAGTACCAAATATAGAGGTAAAATAACCTCTCTACTCCTTCTCAAGATTCCCCTTTTTTATGCATCCCAGGATCACACTGGCTCTTTTGGCCACAGCATCACACTGGGAGCTCTTGTTCAGCTGATATCCACCATGACCTCAAAATCTTTTTTCGAATCACTGCTTTCCATCCTGTAAATATGGCCTACATCTTTTTTCCTAGACATGTACATTTACATTTAGTTATATTAAAATGCATATTGTTTGTTTATGCCCAGCTTACCAAGCGATCCAGATCACTCTGTATCAGTTAACCTGTCCTCTTCCTTATTTACCACTCCCCTAATTCTTGTGTCATCTGCAAATTTTATCAATGATGACTTTATTTTTTCTTTCAGGTGATTGATAAAAATGTTAAATAATGTAGGGCCAAGAATCAATCCCTGTGGAACCACACTGGAAACACACTTGTTCGATGATGATTTCCCATTTACAGTTACATTTTGAGACCTATCATTTATCCATTTTAAATCCATTTAATGAGTTCCACGTTAATTTTATATCATTCTAGTGTTTTAATCAAAATTTTGTGTGGTAACCTAGTTAAACATCTTACTGTAGTCTCATTATATTATGTCAACACTATTACCTTTATCCATCAAACTAGTAATCTCATCAAAAAAAGATATTAAATTAATTTGACAGGATCTATTTTCCATTAAATGTTGATTTGTTGATTTGCATTAATTACATGATCCTCTTTTAATTCTTTATTAATTGAGTCCCATATCACCTACTCCATTATCTTGCCCAGCATTGATGTCAGTCTGAAATGCCTATAATTACAGAGGTCATTCTGTTTACCCTTTTAATAAATTGGCATAACATTATCTTTCTTCCAGTCTCCTGGAACTTCCCCAGTGCTCCAGAAGTTGTTGAAAATCAACATTAGCAGTCCAATGAGATCCTCAATCAGCTCTTTTAAAACTCTTGAATGCAAGTTATCTGGACCTGGACCTGATTTAAAAATATCTGACTTTAGTACCTTCTGTTTAACATCCTCCCAAGATACTAGTGGAATGGAAAGAGGTTATCATCACCATATGATGAACTATATCATGTTTTCTCCCCAAATACAGAACTGAAATATTTATTGAACACTTCTGTCTTTTCAGAATTATTATCGATAATTCTACCATTTCCATCTAGTAATCGACCAATACCATTGTCATGATTCTTTTTGTTCCTAATATATTTTTTAAAACCCTTCTTATTATCCTTAACTCTGCCAGCTATAGATTTCTCCTTGTGTCCCTTTGCATCCCTTATCAATTTTCTACTATTTCTATTTTCTGATTTATATTCATTACTATCAACTTTCCCTGTTTTCCATTTGTTATATATTATTTTTGTATTTTTTATAGCTGCCTTCACTTTCCCCTCTAAATGAGGTCAGTTTTTTAACCAGTACTGCATTTTTCCTTCATAGTGGGATTATGACTTTTTGGGCATTTAACAAGTGGCTGCCAATTATCAGTCACATTTTTCTGATTAAGTTCTTCCTCTCAGTTAATTTTGCTCATAATTGTTTTCAGCTTTGTGAAATTAGCTTTATTGAAGCACCAAGTATATATATTACTGGTCTGGGTTTTATTCTGTTTGGACATTTTAAATGTAATCCAGTCATGATCACTTGTACCTAAACTACCATTATTTTTTAGTTCTGAGATCAATTCCTCTTTATCATTTAAGACAAGGTCCAAAAAAGAATTCCCCCATTTTGGGTGCAATACTTTTGGAGTTAGGAAATTGTCATGTATAATGTTAGAAATTCCAAGAATGTTTAGTACTGGCAGCATGATATCTCCAGTATATGTCACATAAATTGAAGTCCCTAATGATAACACAGCTTTTTTTTTCCCCTACACATTATAGATAGGTGCATAAGGAGGCAGTCATCCTGTTCCCTGGTGTGATTTGGTGGTCTGTAGGAGACATCAACTAGTACACCATCTTGTGCTTTACATGTTAGGACACTGATCCATAAGCATTCAAGACTCATAGACTTTAAGGTAAGAAAGGACCATCATGATCATCTAGTCTGATATCCTGCACATTGAAGGCCACAAGATAATTTTCTTCTGCGTTATCAGTGACTTGGAAACTGTAATGCTCTTTTTGACATGCTATGTACTATGCATTGCATAAATTTATTTTCTAACACACTTAGGGGTTGATCCAAAGCCCACAGAAGTCAATAAGAATCTTTCCACTTCTATAAGATTTGAATCAATCCCTTAGATTGATTTGTTTTTAATATGGTTAGCAGTTTTCTCTAACAATTGTAACTATGTCATTTTTAATGTTTCTGGCTTTCAACTTATTATAGATTTGCTATTTCTCCCTATTCTTAGGTTCATATAGATCTGAAATTTCTAATTCTGATACCTCCCTCCAAACCCCAAAATCCAGATACATTAGGAAAATTTTGAAATATACATAGATTAGTGTTGGGCAAAAAATATTTTACCTTCTGGTTAGTTCAAGCTACATAATTTGGATATAAATTTGACCTTTCCCTAGTTAAAGGGTATTTCCCAAGATCTGGGATTTTTGTTTCAGGTACTGTAGCGATAGAAGCCAATAGCAAAGATTGGAACACATTTTCCCAAAATTTGTAGATGTTCAAAACTGGTGTTACAGTTTCATCCTCTTTCTACTCTTAATATTACTTTGGTCTGGACTATCCTGAATTTATTTTCCACCCCCCCCCCCATACCTTTTTCCTTCTGGTGGGATATTCTTCTTTAAAAATGTCACAGTTCTTGAGGGTTTTCCTTACTCCCTCTCACTATGCACTACAGTTTGCTCTAGTCAGGAAGAGAGAAGAGATGTTAGTTTTTGAAGATAATGACTATGTTGTGGACTTCTTTTCTCACTTGTGCAGTTTCCAAATTTCAACATCACAAAGCAAAATAAGATCACATGTACTGCCTTTATCTGAACCTTTTCTTCATCCATTGCATTCTGTGTCATCGTTTACAGCTTCGCAAAGTGAGTTCAAAGTGGGTGCAAAACTTTAGCATTCTCATGTGTTAGCATTTTACATCAACTTTGCAGAGATGTAAATGCCTGCACAAAGCAGTGGAGAATGAGGGCCAAGGTGAGTGTGTATGAACAGTTTGCATAATGGTAATATAACATTTTCAGTAGTATTTTCCATTGCTTTTTTAATATAATCTAACATCCTTTACTCATTTTGATTACCCTTTCTTCCAGATCATTGCTGAATATCATAGAATAGCAGGGTTGGAAGGGACCTCAGGAGGTCATCTAGTCCAACCCCCTGCTCAAAGCAAGACCAATCCCCAGACAGATTTTTGCCCCAGATCCCTAAATGGCCCCCTCAAGCAGGCCAATGCTCAAACCTGAGCTATCCGCCCCCCCAAATTTTAAATAATATATGGAAATATACCTATTTCATAGAGCTGAAAAGGACCCTGAAAGGTCATTGAGTCCAGCCCCCTGCCTTCACTAGCAGGACCAAGTACTGATTTTGCCCCAGATCCCTAAGTGGCCCTCTTAAGGATTGAGCTCACAACTCTGGGTTTAGCAGGCCAATGCTCAAACCACTGAACTATCCCTCCCCCCTTTATTAAGTGATACTGTAAAAATCAAACCATTTATTTAGTTGACTAAATATGGAATGGGTGCCTAACTTTAGGTGCCCAAGTCTAAACATTTTGGCCTCAGAGCCTAATAGTGGATACAAGTTCTGTAGTCTTTTGTCTCCCTGAAGGAGTTGGCTGCGCACCTGAACAGAATAGTGCACAACGTGGAGGAAGGGACCATTTCTTGCTGCCTGGAGCAGAGGTCCATTTGGGATGACAATGAGATTCCCCTCAGCTCTAAGCAGACCTGTTCATATTCCTAACCTTTTCTCACCCTCTGGCTGAAGTTATGTAGGAATCAGGAGTTACAACCCTAGGGCTCCAGTAACTTTTTTACATAGATGTGGCGAGGAAATGATCAAGAAGGATTCCTAACTGTGTATAGGAACTATATGAAAATGTAACTTGCTTGAAGGGTTTGGATTCACACAGGGCTTCCTCCTTCTCCCTTGCTGATAATTTCAGCCTGTTGTGTCTCTCTAGCTAAGCTCTGTTTTGGAGCTGTCAGCCAAAGAGATGTCTTTTGGCCATGCAACACCTTTAAGTCTCTTTGCTGGCTGATTATTAAAGGAAGCTGCCTCTTGGTGGGATGCCAGGGCACCAATGCGTAAAACCCTGATATCATTCTCCAGAACCTGACTGCCACATCTGACAATCTGCTGGAATGGTGTAATAAAATCTGCTCCAGGTAAAGGAGGGAATTAGTTAGCCATATAAACTGTACATAGCCATGTTGGGAGGTGGCAGAGGAGGGATCCCCTTAGGATCCAGCAGCCTCTCTGGCTATAGAGCTCAGGTGGGTGGCAGAACTTCTGTGGACTTCATATGGCACAAATTGTTAATTAAGAACTAATTTTGCTCTTTCATATGTATACTCAACTCATATTGAAATTGCATGTGAATATGGGAAGGCAGAACTTAACACCACAGTGGCATTTTAACTTGGCACTCAGGAGACTCCCTTTTGTCAGGCCCCACTAGCCTTCTCCCACCCCACTTCTCCTCCCCACTCCTTTCCTGTGCTCTTTTATTCAGTTTCCTTGTTAATAAGTAATTAGCTTATATTCCCAGCCCTAATCTGATCATTAGGAACTCCTCTCCTTCTAACTGCTTTAAAGTGCACAGAGTGTTGGTTTAGTTGCTAATTCCCAGTACTCTGTCACAGTTAAGAATAAAACATTTCAATTACAGTGTCTTGCCATAGAAATACTTACTTAGCTATATAATAAGATTTCAGGATCGTCACCTGTGTGTCATGCTGAAGCACAGAATCTCTGTTGAATCAGTGCAAAGTGATGGAAACAGCTACAAGCATGATTGAGAGTTTTTTTTGCTCAGAATATCACCAGGTTCAATCATCAGTGGGATTTGTGATCTGTTACCGTCCAATTTTTAAGTTCTCAGACATTTTGACTTTGTGAATTACATTCATGCAGCATACAGCGATAGTAAGGCATGTTTCTATGCCACAACAAGAGTCCTAAATCATTGTGATATCAGAGGTAACTCAGCCATCCACTACCCTTACTCTACAGTTAGTTTGTTATACAACAATTTCATTAGTTGTATGAAGGAGACTGCACAGATGATGGATTATTTGGCCCCGTTATCACAACTGTGCACCCAACTGCCACCTACACAAATCTCCGAGCACAATACAACCCATACACAATATGACCAGCACTCACAATTAGCCCAAATACACATAGCCCCTTGTGACAGTGCACCCCATAAGGCTTTATGGAAATATGCTTATGAATGTATATATAACATAACTGGAATATGTTTTAGGCTACGTATGCCATGTAACATATCTCTGTAAAGGTTATGACCTACTGAATCTATTAATCCTATTTGTATGCATATATCATTTTTGTATTCGAAGTTCTGAATATTGGCTGTGTACTTGCTTGATTTCTAAGTAGCCTTAGTAAAGCATTTGGTCAGCTTCTTGAGAAAGGAATGTGCAAATTAAGTGCCCAATCAAGAAACACTTAAAGGACAATGAATCTTGGAAGGCTCCAATCCATATAAGAAGTCTACCTGAGGATCTTCAGGGTAGCATGTAAACAATGGCTGCTGCCTGTAAAAATTGAGTCATGCATGGACATGTGACTCCAAAACTCCATCTTGGAGCTGGACTTTGCATAGGAGAGAGGAGGGGGTCTCCACCCACAAGAGAAAGTCTATTTAAACCCCTGGGAGACCCCTCCATTTTGTCTTCAGCTGGCTAAAGAGAGAGCCTCTCCACCCCCAAGGATACCTGGAAAAAACTGGAACAAAGGACAGTAACTACAGGGGATGTGAGTGATTGCTGGACCCAGACTAGAAGGAGACTAGTCTGTAAAAGGAAGCTTGATGGAATTCCTCTGAGGGTGAGGTTTTTATCTGTATTCAGTTTTCTTACTGTATTAGACATAGACTTTCATGTTCTATTTTATTTTGCTTGGTAATTCACTTTGTTCTGTCTGCTATTACTTGGAACCACTTAAATCCTACTTTCTGTATTTAATAAAATCACTTTTTACTTATTAATTAACCCAGAGTATGTATTAATACCTGGGGGGGGGCAAACAGCTGTGCATAGCTCTCGATCAGTGTTATACAGGGTAAACTCATAAATTGTTCACCCTCTATAAGTTTTATAGAGGGTAAAATGGATTTATTTGGGGTTTGGACCCCATTGGGAGTTGGGCATCTGAGTGTTAAAGACAGGAACACTTCTTAAGTTGCTTTCAGTTAAGTCTGCAGCTTTGGGGCACGTGGTTCAGACCCTGGGTCTCTGTTGGAGCAGACTGGCATGTCTGGCTCAACAAGACAGGGTGCTGGAGTCCCAAGCTGTCAGGGAAAGCAGGGGCAGAAGTAGTCTTGGCACATCAGTTGGCAGCCCCCAAGGGGTTTCTGTGATCCAACCCGTCAGACCCTCACCACAGCATGCACCCCACATTTGCCACTTGCAACAAATCTCCCAAGACAACCCCCCAGTCACAAAACACAATCAGCACACACAATAACCCCAAACATCACTGTGAAGCCTAGAATATCTATGTGAAGTGATGGAAACAGCGACACGCATGATTGAGAGGTCTTTTTGTTCACAATATCACCAGGTTCAGTCATCACTGGGATTCACAATCTGCTGCTGTCCAGTTTTGAAGTTCTTAGCATTTTTGGCTTTTTTTAAACACACAGACACATGATTGTACAGATTAGACCTGTGCACTAGCATGGGCTTTCAGCTACTAAGTTTCTTTAAAAATCCCATTCAGTTCCTTGTCTCAAAAGGTTGCCAACAATGGTGCCAATTGTGGTGTTAAATTTGTCAGTATCAAATGTACCAGTACCATTGCCACAAATTAATATCAATTACGTCACCAAAGAGGGCTTTTGCCCATGAGACTTTCACCAGAATTGTTTTCAAGCCAGTAACCTAATGGTGGAAGAAGTCTTCCTATGAACCATTATTAATCCCATTAGCCATGTAAAAAGAGACTGTTTTTTAAATCTGACCCTAAGTATGTTATTATGTAGGAATATTAAAGAAGGTACTAACAGTGATTCCCCCAAGAGACAGTGACCCCCTCATAATTTGGCCCCCACACTTTAAAATCCAACAGTTTCACCAGGTGCAAAAATCTCTTGGGTCTTCTGTTAAAACTTGTAAGCTACTGTCTGTAAAAACCATTGATTGTATCTGTCCTGTGAAAGATACTTTACTACTATGTAAAACTTACAAACAAGTTAACTGACTTTGTTCTTAAAGTAATTGATACAATGTAAACAAACACTATAAGCTGTTAAGTAACTTTCACTTCATTCAGCTGCTCCTAGGACAGACCCCCACCCTCTGTGATTAAAGGGCCGGAAGTCTCAAATAAATTAGCACACACTCTGAAAGTGGTGGAGACAGTAAATTAAAATATGGTTAAGGGATGAAATGTATGCTAATGAATGCTTAATATACATGGATGGTTAGGGAGGTGCCAGCCTAAAAAAGGAGTATCCATTGGCCGAAGAATGTGTCAAGTAAATAACCAAAAACCCCCGGAGGGTAAACTGGAACCCACCCCATCACCTGGAAAAATAAGAAACACAAACTTTGGACAGTGTGGAGCCACCAGGAATGTGCCACTTTGAACAGAAATGTGCCATCTGCTGATTGAGTCAGCAACAGCAGGATAAAACAGTTCCCATAAACTAACATAGGAACTAATTCCTATAAGAATGAACTCTAAAGACTAATAACTTTGAGTCTCTGGTTCTGCTGCCAGCCTCCAGGAGCATCAGGTGCACCTGACACAGACTCAGCTCCATCCTCATGACCAAGATACCTGGCCAGTAACTTGGCATGAGCAACTTCTAGGCTGGTAACTATAACACCTATACAAAATTTAAATAAATAATTGTGTAAATAAATAAATCTCTCTCTATATATATATATAAATATATGTATGTGTGTATGTAAAAAAATAAGTAGTCAAACAACGTTGTTTACTTTTATCTTTTGGTTTATCAGTATATTTACAATAAATGTGGCATCTTTGCCTTATCCCTCTTAATAAGATCCTGCTGGTTTTTATTCTATTGGTATAACATTTCTGGTATTTAATATCTCTGTATGCTAAACACGATTTCTATATTGATTATCCATTTAATATCCTATACATTGTGAAGAACCAGTATCTTTATGATAGCAAAAAAAAATTTCAGCAACATCCCCTACACATTTTTGATTAGTATGTGAACATCACACTTCACAATGCCAGTATATGTTGTTCTAACAACGATAAAATAAAGGGAGCATAAAAGTCCTTAAAAATTGTAGCAATAACACAAATTATTTCCTCTGCTCACCACAAACAACTGTATGTCTTAAAATGCAATTACATTATTCCTCAAATTCGCATTATCTTCTTACTGATATCAGGCAAGCCTCTGTTGGACTTTTTCCAACAGGCAGCCTTCTTCAGGAAACTCATTTATGACATGCTATGTTGTAAATGGTTTACAAGAAGTGCAACAATTGTGTCATTAAATCCAAATTGTCAAAGGTGTACAATTTATACATACCTCTTATGTGTTGAAGCCCCTGGTGTGTACCCAAGGTGTGTGTTGCTTGCTGGAAAAATGTACATTCTCATGTGATATTGTTTACCTTAAATGTTTTGTGAAGTATCTCACACTTTTTGGGGGTGGTTATCTGCCGTCTCCATTCCCCACTGATAACTACTTGTAGTTCACAGCCATAAGGTTACATTTTATTTACAAGTCTTCAGCACCCACTTTTCTTTACATCAAAGATAATGGAAACTTTAGTAGAGATTTTGAACCTTCTTATTGAACATGCATCTGAAGAAATGTTAAGGCAAAGGTTCTCAAGCTGGTCTGTGGAGTGCTTGTTGGTGGTCCACAGAAAGCTAATAGTCATATAGTATTGGTTCCTTGTCTCCACCAGTGTAATTCCAATAAAAAGATACAAATACTTTACTTTACCCATAAGCAGCAGTCTAGTTACTACAGGTGAATTATATGTTTTCAAATGGGGGGGCAGGAAGTCTGTGCAATTCTGAATGGGAATGGAGACTGTCTCTGCATTAGGAATTTCGTTAGAGCTACAAAATTTGGAGAACCTCTGTGTTAAAACAACCTTGCATGGTATGGAATACCACAAAGCGTCAAGCAGCAGTACCTATGCTTAAGGCTAAGTTTTTGTCACCGATATTTTTAGTAAAAGTCAGGGACAGGTCACAGAAAATAAACAAAAATTCACAGCAGCCCATGATCTGTCCCTAACTTTCACTAAAAGTCCCTACTGCTGCTGGGGCTCCTGGGTCCCCAACTGATGCAGTGCGGGGGAGTTCCAGGGTCCCCTTGCCCATGGGGCTGGACTGCTGCGGGGTCCCCTTGCCCCGGGCAGCTGATAGCTGCAGGATCCCCCAGCTGCTGGCTGTGGCTGCAGCTGTGGCTGGGCAGCTGTGGGGAGTCCGCCTGCCTGCAGTGGCTGGGCTGTGGCAGTTCTGCCAGCCCGCACCGCATCGGTGCAGGACCCAGGAGCCCCAGCAGTGGGTGCTGAACCCACCTTCCCCTTTTGTCAGTGATATTTTTAGTGAAAGTCAGGGACAGGTCAGGGGCTGCCATGAATTTTTGTTTATTTCCCATGACCTGTCCATGACTTTTACAAAAAAATATCCGTGACAAAAACTTAGCCTTACCTATGATTAATGTTTTCTGGCCACCTCACTTCTGCTTAAATCTCCACTACGAAGCACAACACAGCTGGATTCATGCTGCAGGTACGTGGGTCCTGGTGTATAACGAGTGTTGCCCAACTGAAAATGTCACCTATAAAGAACTGAGACTTAAAAGAGATACGGTGCAAAGGAGACACCTTCTTTACTGCATGTTTTATTACGTATATGTGGAGGAGAGCTGAGGGAAGGGAAGGCTTTAATTGTGTTTCCTCCTGTCTGTGTTGTGTTTCCGAACACAAAAATGTTATAGTGAGCTTAACTAAACAGTGGAACCACTAACTTGATGGCTAGTTATGAAGGATCCATCCTGCCCTGTACTGCAGTTGAAACTTCGCAAGTTGAAAGGCAAGTAATCTTTTCCCCTGACTATGGCTACCCTAATCATAGAAGATATTATGGGAGAGCACTATATCTGTGAATATGTAAATATCTAATTAGCAGCAGCTGGTGCTCAAACATATACAGCACAGATCCTGTGCTTTGTAGGTCCAATGAGATTTGTGCACTGCAAATGGCTTCCTTTGTGTCTCTTTACATCAATCATTAACATGGGGGGAGGGATAGCTCAGTGGTTTGCACATTGGCCTGCTAACCCCAAAGTTGTGAGTTCAATCCTTGAGAGGGGCCACTTAGGGATCTAGGGCAAAATCAGTACTTGGTCCTGCTAGTGAAGGCAGGGGGCTGGACTCATAGAACTGGGGTCCTTTCCAGTTCTATGAGATAGGTGTATCTCCATATATATATATACACATATTTTAAGGAGATGAGCTGAGGTTGTTTCACTTGGAAATTCATCTTTCCTTATCTTACAGTTGGTTCCCAAGGAGTTTGAGCCTTCCAGAGACTAAACTGTTGCCTTCTCCTTCTGTCTTTTGTTGTATTGGGGGTTTGGTAGTGGTATAATGATAGAATCAATTACAGGAATTCAGTTCTACTGCTACCTACCATGTGACAATATTACAGCCATTTGTAATGCTGATCCATGTCATGTGACTGGGGCCAGGAAATAACAAGAAATCGTTTATTAGTATTCCTAAGTATCATGCTCTTGTTATAGTTGTGCCTTTGTTATCTTACTACATTATATTATACCTCTCTCTAACAATCCAAAATAATGGCTGTTGGATGGTAAGCCTGATGATATAGAAAGCAATGTGTATATTTTACTAACACCAAAATCTTATAGATAATTTCTCATCTGATGCAGCCTCCTCCTCCAAGTTACAGGTACTCTGTCCGCGAGTCTTCTCTTTTACTTCTCTTTTCAAGTTCATGTTAGTACTCTGCCTACATGCTTTTCCCTTCTGCCTACATTCCCCCTAAATTATTTGGTCTCTCTGTCTCACTCTTCTTTTGACTTGTATACCCTCTTTTTGGGCTCTTGCTTAGAATTCTCCTTGATTTTCCACTTTTCTCTCATTGTTTCACAGTGCTTCGGACCAGAAACTAAGACTCAGTCTTGGTTATTTTATCTTTGTTGCAATATACATTTTAACCGTACCATCTTGAGTTTAACTACGTTAAGAGTCTTTAAAATTTCACAATGCTTTAGGCAATATTATGAAGTAAAAAATAAATTAAAAAACAAGCAATGTTAAACATTATTAAATGATCTATTGTTGCTTGACATACATGCATATTTAAAGACATTTTTTGTGAAAGATATTTCAGTTGTTACTTGTGGCTGGATAGATTTGTTCCTAGCCACAATTAGTTAGTTATTTTCCAATCTTCAAAGTATCCATGAGAAAAATTTTGTATTGGTGGGAGTGGAGGAATTATTGTTATTAATAATTTCTCTTTTGTAATGAATGTTACAGATTTTTTTAAAACAACAACACTGATCAAAAACTGGATAATTATTCATTGAACAAATTTACTGATTTTTGCTTATTCAAAAATAATTTTGAATTTATTCACCAAATAAATCAACAAATTGAATAAGTTTGGGAGATACTTATATGCTACAGTAAATCATTTTACATATACAAACAAAATTTTATGAGGAATGTATTAGATCTATAATATTTGACCAGTGGTAACATATATACACAATTTCAATATCATAGTGAATCAAGCAACTATTGCAATATTTATTTTACTTAGATTTATAAGATCTTTGATAGATGCTCTGTGTACCCATTACATAAATTAAAATATACAATTTAAAAATCATGAAGTGCAATATATTGTAATACAAAGACCTATTCATCTCACCTTGAAACATACATAAATATATCCACCAACAAATATAGTAAAAATATCCACCCTCCATAACCCATATAATAATCCCCTCCCTTAATCTTTAACCCACTCCCTTCTTTGAAGTCTGCTTGGAAAGCTAAGAAATATCAGCTATGGTTGACCAAAAAGGAATGAAGGGGAAATTTATTTCCAAAATCTTGCACTTCTCAGGAAGATGCTAGTAGCCATTCCAAGTTAAAATAAGGAGACTCCTCCTTTAGTGCCTCCACTGATTTCAGCTGTGACCATGTATCTGGGAAGGGAGGTGATCTCTCAGATAACTTATAAAGTCCTAAATAGTTAGGGGCCTGGCTTACACCTGCACCTTGAATTTCATCTGGAAGGCTATGGTATCCAGCGCAGATTCCAGAGTACTGGAATAAAGTCAAACTGCTTATTATTCTGCACTAGCTTCAGTTTCTAGCTCAGTTGTTAGTGTGCAGCCTCCACACACAGTGCAGTATCTAAAACTGATCTTGATGTGACAAAAGACATGGATAGTTGTTGAAAGGGCCTCCTTGGGAGGAGGGAGGGGGGAGGTCTGACTCAGGTCCAGATTAAGATAGTCCCACTGTGGGCACATGCCTAGGGCCCTGGCTCCTGAAGTTCTGTGATGCCTTCATAATCTCAGATTTGTTTTTAAAAAGATGTTTCTAGCTCTAATGGTTCTGAAGGAAACCTTGAAAACATGCCCTGACTGTACCTTGTACACTGTCGACTAGCTGTATCTGCAGACAGCCTGAATCCAACAGCTATGACAGGCATGAACTGCCCCGTTCATCTTATAGTGCTGTAAACTCTGAAAATCATTGCCCCCCTCCCTCCCCACCTGCATGGAGTGTTCTTTGCTGGGATGCTGTTGGTATCAACCTCTTGGCCTCTTTCCAATTGTTTGAGACAAACTCACTTACCATGTTGTTAAATTGGGTTGAAAACTCTTTGGGAAGGGACCAGGTCTTCCAAAGTGTTTGTACAGCTCTTTTGGGTTCAACTCAGTACAAATAAATAAAATATGTTCTTACTCTGTCTTTCCCTTCTCACAGAGGCTGAGGAGCCCAAGCCCTCGTAAACACAATGTCCATGAACTTGGATCCTTTTTCAACCTTCTCAACTTCCCTAAAGTGGTAACTGATGGGAAGTAGTTGCTGCAGTTGAATGCCCAAATAAGAACAGCCAGGGCAAGCTGCAAAGTCTGTCTTGACCAATGATCCTCCCGCCCCCATATCAATCCCAAAATACTCCTGTTCAACCGTCATCACACAACATAAAAATCAGCCCACCAATCAGTTTCTTTTGCCTAACAATTTCAAGTGTCCCATCCAACTAACTATCCAAAAGTATTTAATCCACCTATCCCAACCACTATCAGAAAAACTTTATGGTGCATATTTTTAAACATGAAGGATAAACATGTGCTGTAAAATTCATGCATATCATGAAATGGATCAGGTTTGGTTTCATGTAAAAAAAAAAAAAAAAAAAAAAAAAAAGTAGAGAAAGTACAGACTCCTGGATCACCTTCAAGAAGATGAGCACAAAATAGATTATAAAAAGCCCATATTCTGCACATTTATTCTAAAGGTTTGTAGTGAGTCTTTCTAGCATCTCAATTGCATACAATCACTGCCTCTAATGACTCGCTAGTGGTATGGATTTCTAATGGAAGCAATTGTATGGACTGCAGCCAATAAAAAGTGTCTATCTACCTTTTAACTTTGTTTTAATAATTCAAAAATATTTTAATTAACAAATATTCAGATCTATTTCTAATTTGGTTTCAGCACCATCTTCATCCTTCCATATCCAGCCTTCTGTTTTGCTTTATCAAAATGTAAACTCATTGGGACATGGAGCATGCCTTTCTCTGTGATTTGCAAAGTGCCATTAATCTTTACAGCATCATAGTAAGCATTAATAATATGGGTATAATACTTAATTCACGGGGGTGTTGGGAGCGTAAATTGATGAATCTTTGTAAAGTGCTTTGAGATTCTCAGATGGAAGGCACTATATGATTGCAAAACATTAGACCAACACAATTAGAGTTGGTGCAAAACTTAAGTCTTTTCCTATCATTACAGCAAGAGGTGTTTTACAAGAAATCAGTACACTATATGAATGTACACTAGCTGTAAGAGGATACTGTCTGGATGCTGTAGGACTCTGAAAGTCACTGCTACATGCAGGCAAATAGCTCCCCTGAACCTCCCTCCCCTTTACTGGCAACTCTTCTTGCCAGATTGACAGTGATATGTACAAACTAGACTACAGGTTCGTAGTTATTTAATAAAAGCAGAATATCACATGCTGAGAAAGCCTGCTGTCTGCATTTTTCATTACCACTATTTCCCATTTTATGTAATTAGAGTTCAAAAAAAGACTATTCACAAGTTCTGCGTTTTTACAAGGATCTGACTAACCTGCCATCCACACAGATTTCCAGACTGCTCTGTCTGTTTGGGTGCTGGGAATGGGGATGATGATGTCTGCTTGGATTAAGTCAAGGTGACATCTCTCTCAGGTCATTCTCCATTGCAGGGTTAATTGCTTTCAAACTAGATCCATGGAGGATAGTAAACTAGTAAAACTCTTGAGGCTTTCCAGTGACTTTTAGCATAACTGCTCGTTAGTAGCAACGAATGAAACCTACCAAGATATTTTCAAGCATTTGTCAGAATCAATAGTGTGGTATATGGCCTCTGTCATTCAGTGTCCTCTTTCTATCAACGAATCTATGCATCAGTGCTTGCTTTCTTGCTTACATAGGCAAGGATATGTTGTTCAATATCTGTATAACTGTGAACCACAAGGTGATCCCCATGCTCGCCCAAACAGTGAAAAGCAGTCATAAAGTTGATGGATCCAGTCTTCTGAGAATCACCCCAATGTGAAGCATTCCTCAGGTGGGCTAGAACTGCTAAAGTAGGCTGTTTGGATCCTTGGGGAGAAAAAAAACAGAACTTGTGAATCGTGGCATGTCTGGAATGTGCCAATGCCCAGTATTTCTTTTAAACAGCACTTCTCCATGTTTCTTATTTGGCTATTGATCTGTCATCTTCATGGCTATTGGCAGACAGTACAAAGAAAAGCAGCCCTATGGCTGACTGCTTAAACTTCGAACTGGTCTGGCCACTGGCTACCCCAGGATTGGGTGGGTGAGTGGGTTGGGATAAAGGCAGTGTTAAGGCATCTTTGAGCCCCACCATCCCACTGAGTTGTGCTTAACACAGCTCAGGGTATGAGCCAAAAAGTGGTTAATTTTTTTAAAATAATCTTCCTGGCTGTTTTTTCTCTCTGTATAACTACACCTTTACCCTTTTCTGGTTAGGAATGTAGGTCTCCTTACTCATGGTGTCTTGTGCTTGATATCTTTTCTGTTCACTTAGGGACAAAGTCAAAGCCCACTGAAATCAATGGGATTATTTCAACTGACTTCAATGTGCTTTGGATTAGACCCTTATGCCTTTGTTATCAAGAATTCAGTTTTCAAAAGTGACATAAAATTCACCCCGCTAGGTATGAACAGAAAGCTGAGTTTGGGATCATCACTCTGGACAAATGGTGCAATTAACTCTCCCCACATCTGCTGTTACTCAGAAGAGGACAACACTTGTTTTTAGTTTGGTTTCTTGAAGTTGTTACCAGATCTCATTCAGCTACCTTGATTTAAATTGCACCCCTTATGCACTGAAAATGTAGCTAATACTGACAAAACTACAAAACTGTCTCATTAATGCCGCTGTTACTGACTTACTGCTTTCATCTTTCAGGGACTGTGCCACCACATACTTTGAAATGGTATCTTGCACCACAACCAAAGACTGGTTTCAGCAGGGGCTTCTGCAAGTAATCCATTCAGTTCAACGTCTGAAATCTCAGTGAACATGGAAATGAATTTTAACAAAGGTTACTGCCGAAAATTGTCAGCAACATCAAGCAGCCAAAATAAGTGTTGGTATAATTAATGATCAAATAATAATTTGGCCCTGAGTCTTGCTGAAACACTGCTTGTTGAGCTTGGACTTCCTCTTGTGGATATCTTGACAGGCTAAAAGTAAGTCAAGGTCCTTAAGCTATTTCTATAACATGTTTAAGCAAAACCAGACTAAATTTGTTCTGACATCACAGACCAGGCTAAGCACAGCACATCTATTACATGAGTGTGTTTAATAGGTTTGTAAACTGTAAATGTGTGTTCTAATGGTGAGCTGATGTTAGTGCTGAATGACCTAGTTTTACATTAATTGATGACATTCAAGCCTAGTAAAACAGCATGAGTAATATATGTTCCTGTGACAAAGTTGGTCTCTTCAATGCCAATACTTTCTGACGTTGTAAGCAGAATCTGTCAGAAAACTCCCTTAATTGCTGTATGCACTGGAGAAGAGTTCTAGAGCGTGGTTTAGTTGAGAGGCAGGAAAATAAAACTTGGAGGTGGATTTGTTCTGGAGAAGGTTGGCTTAAGAATGGTCTTTAACTCTAAGAGTGAGCTCAAATGAAAAGGAATTGGGACTCAGGTTATTCCATAACTCAGGTAGAGCCCAATTGGAATGAAAGCAAACTGGAGAATGTGGTTTGAAGATCTGAGGACTAACAATAGATGGAAGGTTCCAGGTTACTGAAAATACAAATGTCTGCCAGTGCCGGAGAAAGTTGTTCATTTTTCTACAGAGAGAACTGAGGGGGGTTGATTCTCTATGACAACCATTCTCTGACCTAAGACTAGAAGAATTTCTGATTGTTGGTTCACTACAATATGTCAGGAGCAGTCTAGCTTTACAGCGGCTTCCCTCTGCTTGGGCAACTGTATTTTCTGCAGTCTTTACCACTGAAATTTTTATTTGGCCTCGGATCAACTTATAGAACATTAGTCTCTCATCCATCAGGATAGTTGCTTATACTAATTGTCAGGGAAAGGGAAAGAATGCTGGAAATGCAGTTAATCAACAGTCACTTCAGTAACAATCATTTATGGAATTGTTACAATATAGGGTCTCTGCAAAGGTGGGAACTGCCACTGGCTGCATAGAGAATTATCTATTTCTGATTCCACTTTTTTCTTAATTTCTTTTGTTTTTCCATTCTTTCTTACCCATAACATTTTTATTATCTGTTAGTACTGACTCTCTGTTCATCCATCTCAATTCATAGGCGAGATACCAGATACCAAAATGAATGATAAATATCAGGTAGGCTTTTTTAGAAATACAATTGGGAAAACCAATTAATTTAGCTCTTTCTTCTGTTCAGAAATTATCAGCAAACAGGCTGTTGTTTTTAGCAGACCTTTGTCACCCGAGGAATTTCCAATGCCAGGGAATCTTCATGGGGCTGTCTCTGCCACCTTTATGGCTCCTTTACACTGCCAGAGTGGCACAAAGCAGCTGGAGCTAAGAAGGAGATCTGGTCCAATATCTGTGGTTACACGGATAACTGAACTCCCTTTTTGTTTGCCTTGTTGCCGAGGAGGGGAGTTCGAGCCCACACTACGCCATGCAGTAAGCGCTGATGCCTACAGGTGGTATCCAAAGTTTTGTGAAAGAAAAAAGACCAGAAAAGGGTGACAGATTCAGAACAGACACATTCAAGAGAATGACAGTCATTCCAACAGACAGACTGCTCTACATTCCATGATATTCAGAGTGAAATTCAGGTCAGTAGACTCCATTGGTCTTCTAGGATCAAGCATAAATTTTCTGTAATGTCATCATTTCACTGAAAAGTTATTAGAGTTTAGTTCCAAAAAAATGTTCTAAATAGATTAAATAGTCTAAATTTTAGGGGGAAATGTGTTGGTAAAATAGGCACTAACAAGAAAATATGACTAACAAAAATCAGGAAGGATTACTAACAATTACTCAAATTCAATAACCTTTGAGGTAAGTTTTTTTTGTACCTCTACCCAATCCGACCTTCATAAGCAGATAATAAGCAGATGCTGTGTATCTGAATTAAGTTACAAAATTGGTAACTATAATGATCTCCATTTTATAGAAACTGAGGCTCAAAAAGGTTATATATTTTACCCAAAGTCCCACAGAAATCAGTGTTAGAACCTAGGTGTTCTTATTGGGACATGCATGCCTAGTCCACTAGGTCATAGCCTTTCCCAGCTAAACCACATGACATTAAACCCAATTTATTTTCAGATTTCACCTATGACAAATACACATACACACCAAAATACTTTTGGGAAGTTTGTAGATATTATCTGAGCTACAATGGATTTCCCCACCTGACTCTTTCTAATATTACTACTTTGTGTATTGCTTTGGAAGAATGTCTCCACATTTTTTAAATATAGTGTTTCATTACCTTTAAATAAAAGTCTGTATTTAAAAAATATGGAGACATTCTTCCAAAGCAATTTGGTTTCAAAGTAAACTGTTTAAATTAGCGAAACTTCACATGATTATCATACCCAATTTCTCTTCCAGCTAACATTACACAATTCTTGGTAAACTTCATGTTGTTCAGCCAACAAATATAGCATAGAAATTACACACTAGAACTATAAGTGTAGTACAATGAAAAAAAGCAATACTAATGCAGTTAGACATGTCTCCAAAAAGATTTAAACTCTCAATTTCGAGTTGGGGGAAAGGCTGTTAAAATGGCTGGATGGAGTTCTTTCTATTTTCTGTTCCATTGGCTAAGTTTTGTTTGTCTCTTCTAGTTGGGGGGAACAGGGGAGGGAAGGATTCAAAGTGTCTGCTTTCCTCCGCCTGCTTCCATTGCACTGGCTAGAAGGCAAAAAGGGACTCAATGGCTGTCCTTGATCAGGACTTGCAGGCAATGAGGACAGACACAGGAATGGATTTAAGCAGCAGGTCACAACTTTATTAACTTAACACTGGGGAGGGGCACTAGCAACTCCACCTCCCCTGACTCTCACATACCATTTAAGTGGGTCCAATGTGGGAGTTATAGGGGGTCCCCACCATGTAACCCATAACTGGCTGGTCTCACCTTTCAGCCTATCCCTAGGACTCATCGCACTGTTCTGAATCTTCTCTCCCTCCCCTCCATGAGGGGGACAGAGGGTACCAAAGGGGCACCTCAGTCTGCAAAGACTTGAGGTCTCCCCTTCTCCTATAGTAGGCACAAGGTCCACCAGCAAAATCCGAGGTCTCTTGTACTTCTAGGAGCTGGACCTTTTAGCATTTATTCCCCTGACAAGATAGCAAAGTGGAGCTCAGTGGCTCCCCTTTCCTCTGGCTGCTTCCACTGCCCTTTGGTGGTAGAGGGAAGAAGGGAAGGAGAATGAGAGAGTTCCAAGGCCCCTTTCCCATCTCTTTTCTTCCTTTTCTCTCTCTCTCTCCCTCCCCCTTCTCTATCACATTTCTTTCTGCCCCTCCTCTCTCCCTTTCACATACTCACAAAGCGAAAGGAGAAGATAATAAGCATGGGGTAGGGTTGAATGAGAAGGGAGTGTGAGTTACGAATGAGTGAATCAAAGGGTAGATGGAATAAGTGGGCAAATGGAAGTGGGAGAGGTTGTGTTCACAGGTTCTAAATGTGAACACTGCCAGCCTGTCATTCTGTGCACAGAAAGTTTAAAGGGATCATTTATAAAGGTAACTATATACTAAGAAATTGGCATTACATGGCGGTTAGTGTTGGAAATGGCATACTTTAACTAACATCTTTTTATACATCCTTTGTGTTTACTGCTCAGTTCAGTTCCTTAGCATGTGAGTTACTTATACTACCTTAAGCTTACGTGGCCAAACTCAGACATAAAATATAAAATGGAGTGTGAGCTATACATTGGTAAATGGGTGTAGTCTAATTAAGTCACAGTCTAAGTGAGCATGAGAGACCTAAAGTCGATGTAACAAACAAGACAAGGAACCAAAAGAAGATATAAATTATACCAGCTTAAAGCAAATTCTTAAACTGGCTAACCTTTTCTGAATTTGATCCACTACCTTCAGAATAAAAAAGTGAGATGCACTGAGCTCGAGGCTACACAGCTTTCATTGAGCTTTATGGATATTTTGAAGCATTTCTCTGCAGAAATATATTGAAAAGTAAAAAGAAAATTAATTTTAAAAAAATCAAATATGTGGTGACAGAGTCTCACCAACAAAATCTGCTCCGTAGTTTATTCCCAGGTCTATTTGTTTACAAAACATAATGCAAATCAGACTTAATTCATTATCTTTTGCTTCTGGAAAAAATGAAAAGATCCTCAATTATAACAAGAGTCTTTTTATATTTTAGAAATAAATTTCTGAGTAAAATGGCATCTAACACCACAATTTTTGGTATATGGTGACAGTGCATGGATGTATACATACTAATTAAAATTTCAACTTAATGCTCTTATTGTAACAATAATGTTCTTATTATATCTTGTCGTTAGTTACTATTAGAACTCGACACTCAGTTGTCTTCATCTGTGGGCCAAATCCCTCAGTTATTAGTATTGCAAAAATGGAAGTTTCATCAGAGGAAGGATTGCATGTTTGGGGTCAGTAACACTACTAAGATGCCTTGGAGACAACGAAGGATGGTCTAGTGTTTATGGCACTGGCCTATGAGTAAAAAAAACAAACAAAAGAACACTGAGTTCAGTTATGTGCTCTGACATAGGACCTCCTGTGTGACCTTGAGCAAGACATTCTGTGCTTCAGTTCCCCATCTGGTTTTGTTCAATATCTTCATTAATGAAGGGATAGGATACAGCGGGACCTAGACAAATTAGATGATTGGGCCAAAAGAAATCTGATGAGGTTCAACAAGAACAAGTGCAGAGTCCTGCACTTAGGACAGAAGAATCCCATGCACTGCTACAGACTAGGGACCGAGTGGCTAGGCAGCAGTTCTGTAGAAAAGGACCTAGGGGTTACAGTGGACGAGAAGCTGGATGAGTCAACAGTGTGCCCTTGTTGCCAAGAAGGCTAACGGCATTTTGGGCTGTATAAGTAGGGGTATTGCCAGCAGATGAAGGGACGTGATCATTCCCTTCTATTCAGCATTGGTGAGGCCTCGTCTGGAATACTGTGTCCAGTTTTGGGCCCCACACTACAAGAAGGATGTGGAAAAATTGGAAAAAGTCCAGTGGAGGGCAACAAAAATGATTAGAAGGCTGGAGCACATGACTTATGAGGAGAGGCTGAGGGAACTGGGATTGTTTAGTGTGCAGAAAAGAAGAATGAGGAGGGATTTGATATCTGCTTTCATCTACCTGAAAAGGGGTTCCAAAGAGGATGGATCTAGACTGTTCTCAGTAGTACCAGATGACAGAACAAGGAGTAATGGTCTCAAATTGCAGTGGGGGAGGTTTAGGTTTAATATTAGGAAAAACTTTTTCACTAGGAGGGTGGTGAAGCATTGGAATGGGTTACCTAGGGAAGTGATGGAATCTCCATCCTTAGAGGTTTTTAAGGTCAGGCTTGACAAAGCCCTGGCTGGGATGATTTAGTTGGGGATTGGTCCTGCTTTGAGCAGGGGGTTGGACTAGATGACCTCCTGAGGTCCCTTTCAATCCTGATATTCTATGATCTGTAAAATGGGGTAACAGTACTTCCCAAGGATGTTGTGAAGATAAATACACTAAGGATTATAAGGTGCTCAGAAACTATAGTAAAAGGAACCTTATAAATACCTAAAATAGGTAGTATTTCCCCAGGTTCCAGTTTTGGTATGATATTGCTTAATATCTACATGGTTCCTTTTAATGCTTCAAACATTTTGGTTTATTTTATTGTGGTTTACTTTTTCAGCTTTCGATAACAAACTCACTTAGCCTCATTAAATGTTAATCAGTATGTGTGTCTCAAAACTTTATATTTAGATGACTGAAATTTAAAAAAAAATCAAATATTTTTTGGCTCCGAACATTTATCAAGTCCTTTTTCCCTTCTTTGTTCTGCCACCACCACTTAACAGCTGCAGTGTTACTTCATCAGTCAAAAGTCCTTGACAGAGTACTGTGTGTAGGAACATATTAAATCAATCTCCAAATGTTCTTTCTGCCACATTAGGAACACTCCCAGAATGTACTGCTCTCTCTCAAACTGACATGGAGACTATTTCATACCTTTCTTACTTTAAATTTAAACTACTTAATTCTTTCTTTAGCAGGCTATCAGAGTCCATTCATAGGTTACAATCTATATAGAATGTAGCTATGAAACTGTTTGTTCAATGCTATTTCAATAGATCAGTAAATTAACCATGCTTTTACCAAATCTCTCAAACACCCCCTTTCTTTGCGGATACAAATACAAACAAAAAAGGCAGCAGTATGAAACTTAGAGTGTGTCTACACTTGCAGCTGGAGGTGTGATGCCCAGCTCAAAGAAACATTCTTGTGCTAGCTCTCATCAAGCTAGTGTGCTAAAAATAGAGTGTAGCAGCAACAGCAGTACTATAAGCAGCGGACAGGGCTAGCCGCCCTGAGTATGTACCCATCTGACATCCTAGAAATGTATTCAGGTCAGTTAGCCCATCCCAAGGCTTGCACCACTGCAGCTGCATTCTATTTTAGCTTGCTAATTCGATGACAGCTAGCACAGGTATGTCTCCTCAAGCTGGGAATCACATCCCCAGCTAGAAGTGTAGACATACCCTAAGAAGAACAGGAGTACTTGTGGCACCTTAGAGACTAACATTTATTTGAGCATAAGCTTTCATGGGCTACAGCCCACTTCTTCGGATGCATAGAATGGAACATATATTGAGGAGATATATATACACATACAGAGAGCATGAAAAGGTGGGATTTGTCTTACCAACTCTGAGAGGCCAATTAAGTAAGAGAAAAAAAAACTTTTGAAGTGATAATCAAGATAGCCCAGTACAGACAGTTTGATAAGAAGTGAGAGAATACTTACATGGGGAGATAGATTCAATGTTTGTAATGGCTCAGCCATTTCCAGTCTCTATTCAACCCTAAATTGATTGTATCTAGTTTGCATATCAATTCAAGTTCAGCTGTTTCTGGTTGGAGTCTGTTTTTGAAGCTTTTCTGTTGCAAAATTGCCACCCTCAGGTCTGTTATTGAGTGACCTGACAGGTTAAACTGTTCTCCTACTGGTTTTTGAATGTTATGATTCCTGATGTCAGATTTGTGTCAATCTTTTGCAATTGCAAGTGAAATCAACAATTGCAAGTGAAATCAACGAAAGATGTGCTTGAATACATGAAGTTCTGTATAATACTATGAACTCTGAAGGTCCTAGGTGTCTCAAATTGGTCACCCAAAATTAGTGGACACTATTGACTAATCTCTCTGTGCCTCAGTTCCCCCTCTGTAAAATGGGGATAATACCACCTCTCATGTCATTCAGGTGTCATGAAGATAATTAATGTTTACAAAGCAATCAAATCATTTGCTGATGAATGTCACAGACAAGCCCATGAGGAAATTACTAATTCTATCTTTAAAAAAAGATGTGAACAGCATGAAGTAAGTAAGGCCCAGGACCATACATTGAACAATGAGGATAAAACAAAATGTCAAATAGCTGCTTACTAAGTTAGCAACCTCCATCCTGTGCACTGAAGGAGGCAGGGGTCCGGTGTAAAAAAAAAAGTATGTGAATGTATAATTAAAGACTATCATACTGCATATTCTCAAGGGGGCCAAAGTAAGATTATGCAGGCAACCTTAATTCAGCATTTCCTAATTTCTGAGTGCTTGATTTTGTAACCTTAATAATGTTCTTTTAATGTAGTTCTTTTGTGTATAATATATTTACAAACATGCATGCAGAGATAGATACATGGCATAAATATGTGCAACATTATTTATTACACAAACACTATAACAGATATGAAGTAGTGTATACTTTCTTGTATTGGAAAACAATCTGTTAAACTCTATTAATTTGACAATGCTGTCAGTAACTGTGCATCTTTATCCACAGTACGGGCCTCATATTTTTGTGACTCACTCCTGGCTACATAAAGTACGTTTACTGACAGTATTAAGATTATTCTATTGTGAGGTCTATTGTGAGTATTGTACCACACATATCTCCCCCTAATGCACACATATAATCTCAGTAATTGCAAAAAATGTTCTTCTCATCTTTTTAGGATTAACCTAGTTTGGAATTCATGTTCTTTGTTTTTCCATCAACATTATGGTTACTAACAATAAGTCTTTCTAAATGTGTTGTTTGAAACAATACACAAAGCTGAAAAAGTGCACCCTGATTTCTATGAGAAAAGTGGAGACAGTGGTATGCAATGCCAAAAGGACCAAATTCATATAGTGCCGGCACTAAATAAAGTGAAAAAATAAGGCTTGTTAGGTAGAGATACAAATGTGAATACATTCCTTTCCATCTCACAAAATAATTTTTTTTTTTGGAGCGGGGGCTCTTGGGATTTATTTCTGAGAGTACATAGTGCAAAATCTATTTTCCAGCTCATCTAGTCCAGAATCAATTATATAGCTCAGGGAGGGCAAAAAAGGGTTAGTTATTTAGCTTATATACTATACCAACAACTAGACACATACTGGTAAATTAATTTTCCCTGTCTTCAGTTCATTCTCTATGACTCAGCATTATGTATCTTAAACAACATCCTATTGATAGGCTGAAAAGTAAAAAGATGTATAAACTGAGGTTTAAATGTAGATTAGTCTGCATCAACCTTAAGATTAATTCAAATACTATTTTTTCTATTTCCTGTAAGTCTTATAAACCTTTTCTTCCACTCTCATTCTATTCTAAAATAAACCTTACTCATATGCCTTGTGACTTCTAGGAAGAAATTACAACAGATCATAGTGGCACAAAGTTCTGCTCTTGTTAACAGAAGGTAAAGAAGTACACAGAAACACAGGGTGGAAGAAATCAGTAAAATATGCAAGAGACAGTAGTTCAGATTCAGTTGTAGTAAACAAGTGCATTCTTGTATGTTAATTTAAATTAAAACTGATCTCTCTTACCACTGACTTGGTTTCTCTATCAGTACCACATATAATGCACTTGCAACAACACAATATCCCTTTTATAAGCTACAGAGGCACAAAAATCCAGGAAAAATTTCTAGGGTGGGACTCTCCAGTTCTGGTAAATGGTACAAAGTTGCCTTAAAATGTCAAAAGATAGCTAGTGGAGAATTCACCTTGTGCAGAGGAACTCTCTATTGGTGGAAAGCTGAAGGAGGCACCTCCACAGCCCCCTATGGCGGCTGCCTCTTGTTCCTGGTATAAGGAAAAGGAGGAATATGTCAGGAGCATTCAGAGGGGTGAGAGGGAACCTGCTGGAGTGGAGCTCCACCATGCCTGATCCTTAGACCTTATGCCAGTGGTGGAAGTTTTAAATCACTATTCTTGGGTCATACATTTTGGATTGCAACTGAAAAAACAGGTTAGGCATATACTTCATTCTTCTGCTTAGCTAGGCCTGTTTACTTGAAGACAGAAGTGACATCATGCCCCAGAGCCTATGCACAAAGTATACTGTGCAGTCAGATACAGGTATCTCCTAATTCTAATAGCTTTGAATTCACAGTTAAGAGATCACTGCAAAATAAGACCACCTGAGGGAGAGGGGGCTGAAATCCTAGCCCTATTGAAGTTAATGGCAAAGCTTCCATTGACTTCAGCGGAGTCAGGATTCCATGCACAGAATCCAGTTCTCCACTGCACTCAGATGAAGTGGAGTGTGTCAGCCACAGGAAGCTGGGTGCAGTTGCCTGATCCCCATCCACTTGGCCACACTACATAATCTCATCATGGAAGAAATTAAACAAGATTTCACTTAGCTTCGCTTTCTGAAATTACAATTTAATAATCAGAGGAGTACAGTGTGCGCTCACGTATTTATTTAATTTAATAAACATTTATATGGTGCCCATCATTGAAAAATATTAGTGCCATGTGCATGGCTAAGATTATGGCCAAAAAAAAAAACATTTCTCATTTGTAGGAAACTAATACCCTACATCCAGGTGACCATAAAAATGAACTGGAACAGTTCTAATCATATAACGAATTACTCAAAAATGTAAGCAGTATTGCACACCTTTGTACTTGACCGAGTACTCCCGTGTATAAAAGTATCAGTGTTATGGTGCAAGCTTTGCCACAAGGAGGAGTTAACATCAAGTGACTGGGATTTTAAGGGATCACTTTAATGTTCCAATAATTTTCATTAGAACAATATTTTATCTCCAGCTATCGGGTTCCTTGGTCACTACACAATAATCCCTACTTCCATTACAATGCACATATTCCTCAGCTCAGTTTGCTCATTAATTATTAATACCAAACTGCTCTGACATTAAGGTGCCTGACTTTTGTTTATTTGAATGTAAGAAAACCCAACAATTCTTCTATGATCATCACCACTATATCAAGATTTTTTCTTTTTCAATCAATTTAAGAATGATCAGAAATGTTGTCTTTGAATTTCAAAAGCAGGTTTGCAAATAATGGGCCTGCTCCAATTTAAGGGATTTAAGTATGGGTGTTGCTCCAATTTAAGTATGAGTATTGATATTTATTTCAGCTGGAGCAGCCCAGGCCCAATGTGAATTCAGATATAGTAAGTCATGTATCATGAAAAAATAAATATCAACAGCACTCTTGGATGGAAAAATCTCTTAGATGATTACAAATCATTTTAGTGATTATCTTTGATCTTTTCTTTCTTTACTAAACTCTCTCTGGAAGCCTGATCCAAAGCCTATTGAAGCCAATTGGAATCTTTCCACTACCTTCAGGGGGCTTTAGATCAGGACAGACTTGACTCCTAGAGCTGCCTATAGCCCCAGAACTAGCCTTAATGATCCTTTTCTGCTCCAAGGCACTCTCTCTTTCTTTGCTCTTGCATTCAGGGCACAGTTTCCGCTTACAACTGAGCTAAAAATAATCCAGTAAAACTAATAATACCTTTAACAGTATTTTCTCGTCATTCAGTAAGAAATAATTGAAATGTCTATGCTGTCCCACCTTCTCCCCCGTCAGCTACTCACCCCTTCCACTCACTCATTATAACTAATTTCTCTCTAAGATACCAAGACTTCATTTTCTCTTCTAGGCCCTCTGTTCTTTTCATGACAAAACCCCATTTTAAACCTTTTTTTTAAACCAGATATAATATATATGGTCTTTAAGTTACTGACAAAATCTTTCCTAACATCTTCCCCCCCCCCCCCTCTCTTTCACTCTCATTCTCTCTTTCACGTACAGGGTACACTCCCAATCGTGGCTTTCAAGTCTATCAGCTTAACAGCCTGAAAATAATGAGGAATCAAAGGATGGGAAGGGACATCAAGAGGTTACCAAGTCCAGTCCACTGCACTCATAGCAGGACTAAGTATTATCTAGACCATTCCTGACAGGTGTTTGTCTAACCCAGGGGAGGCAACCCATGGCACGCATGCCAAAGGCAGCACGTGAGCTGATTTTCAGTGGCACTCATGCTGCCCGGATCCTGGCCACTGGTCCGGGGAGGCTCTGCATTTTAATTTAATTTTAAATGAAGCTTCTTAAACATTTTTAATACCTTATTTACTTTACATACAACAATAGTTTAGTTATATATTATAGACTTATAGAAAGAGACCTTCTAAAAACGTTAAAATGTATTACTGGCACGTGAAACCTTAAATTAGAGTGAATAAATGAAGACTCGGCACACCACGTCTGAAAGGTTGCCGACCCCTGGTCTAACCTGCATTTAAAAATCTCAAGTGATGGAGATTTCACAACCTCCCTGGGCAAGTTATTCCAGTGCTTAACCACCCTGACAGTTAGGAAGTTTATCCTAATGTCCAGTCAAACCTCCCTTCTGCAATTTAAGCCCATTGCTTCTTGTCCTATCCTCAGAGGTTAAGAACAATTTTTCTCACTCCTCCCTGTAACAACCTTTTATGTACTTGAAAACTGTTATCCCCTCTCAGTTTTCTCTTTTCCAGACTAAACAAACCCAATTTTTTCAATCTTCCCTCATAGGTCATGTTTTCTAGACCTTTAATCTTTTTTGTTGTTCTTCTCTGGACTTTCTCCAATTTGTCCACATCTTTCCTGAAATGTGGTGTCCAGAACTGGACACAATATTCCAGTTGAGGCCTAATCAGCACCGAGTAGAGCGGAGGAATTACTTCTCGTGTCTTACTTACAACATTCCTGCTAATACATCCCAGAATGATGTTCGCTTTTTTTGCAACAGTATTACATTGTTGACTCATAGTTAGCTTATGATCCATTATACCCCCAGATCCCTTTCCCCAGTACTCCTTCCTAGGCAGTCATTTCCCATTTTGTATGCAGTGTGCAACTGATTGTTCCTTCCTAAATGGAGTACTTTGCATTTGTCCTTATTGAATTTCATCCTATTTACTTTAGACCATTTCTCCAGTTTGTCCAGATCATTTTGAATTTTAATCCTATCCTCCAAAGCACTTGCAACCCCTCCCAGCGTGTTATCGTCTGCAAACTTTATAAGTGTTCTCTCTATGCCATTATCTAAATCATTGATGAAGATATTGAACAGAACTGGACCCAGAACTGATCCCTGCAGGACCCCATTCATTATGCTCTTCCAGCATGATGGTAAACCACTGATAACTACTCTCTGGGAATGGTTTTCCAATCAGTTTTGCACCCATCTTATAATAGCTCCATCTAGGTTGCATTTCTCTAATTTATTTATGAGAAGGTCATGCAAGACAGTATCAAAAGCTTTACTAAAGTTAAGATATACCACTTCTACTGCTTCAACCCATCCACAAGGCTTGTTACCCTGTTAAAAAAAAGCTGTCAGGTTAGTTTGACATGATTTGTTTTTGACAAATCTATGCTGACTATTACAAGATAATTGCTAATGGCTCAGATATCTCCTCAGTCAGCTTGTTGAGTATTCTAGGATGCATTTCATCAGGTCCTGGTGACTTGAAGATATCTAACTTATCTAAATAATTTTTAACTTGTTCTTTTCCTATTTTAGCCTCTGATCCTACCTCATTTTCACTGACATTCACTATTTTAGATGTCCAATCACCACCAACCTTCCTAGTGAAAACCGAAACAAAGATGTCATTAAACAACTCTGCCATTTCCACATTTTGTGTTATTCCCCCCCCCCCCTTGAGTAACGGGCCTACCCTGTCCTTTGTATTCCTCTTGCTTCTAATGTATTTGTAGAATGTTCTCTTGTTACCCTTTATGTCTCTAGCTAGTTTGATCTCGTTTTGTGCCTTGGCCTTTCTAATTTTGTCCCTACATACTTGTGTTATTTGTTTATATTCATACTTTGCAATTTGACTTTGTCAAGGCTGATTCCCCACTCTGGCACTTGGAGTGCAAAAGGTGGGGTCCTGCAAGGATTCTAAAAATTAATACTGGCCACTCCAGGCTTGTATTAAACTCCCAAGGTTACAGTTTCTCTCTGACCTTGGATGGGTAGATGCTGCCACCACCCAAATGCAAAAAACCCATTTGAAACCAGAAAGGTGCACTTGGGGATTCCTTCCTGTGGGGTACCCTCAAGCCCTTTCACTGCCCCTCTGGAGAAGAGCCAAGAAAGAAAAACAAAGGAAATCAGCTGTTGCTACCAGCTAATTTAACAACATGTGCACAAACCTCTTAGGACACCAAAAATCCAATCCTGTTCTTAAAAAAGGTAAATTGTATTAAAAACAAAAAGAAAGAAAATACATCTGGAATTTAGGCTTTTGCTAGATTAAAAAAACCACTTACAAAATTTAAACATCAAGAATAACCTTCTTGAGGTCCAGCTTAAAGGTTACAAGCAAAACAAAAAGCATTTGAGGTTAGCACAGAGGAGTCCACAAGCCGATAAGAAATAAACAGAAATAAACCTAATCACATCTTTTTAGACATTCCCTAATTTACTTACATATCTGGGGTTTCAGAAAAGCAATCTCTAGGTATGACTTGATGGTTTTTCATATCTGGCTTAAGCTTCTCACAGCATAACTGCTCCCTCTTCTCTTCTTTCCCAGAGAACCACAACACACAGACAAAGGGACGTTTTTTCCCAATTTTAAAAAGATCTAGACCTCCCATTGGCTCTTTTGGTCAGGTGCCCACTCCTTTCCTTTTAGCTGTGGGCTTGTTAACCCTTTACAGGTAAAGTAAGTAGAGAACAACCACCAAGAGGGATTCCATAGCCAACTGGCTGGCTAGGTGTGCACAAAAGGGAGCTATCCCCCCTCTCATTTATTGCAAGCCTAGTTTCTCTTTTTGTAGGACTCTTTTTTGATTTTTAGATCATTGAAGATCTCCTGGTTAAGCCAGGGTGGTCTCTTGTCGTACTACCTATCTTTCCTACACAGTGGGATAGTTTGCTCTTGTGCTCTTAATAATGTCTCTTTGAAAACTGACAACTGCCTTCAACTGTTTTTCCCCTTAGACTTGCTTCCCATGGAATCTTACCTACCAACTCCCTGAGTTTGCTAAAGTCTGCCTTCTTGAAATCCATTGTCTTTATTTTGCTGTTCTCCCTCCTACCATTCCTTGGAATCATGAATTCTATCATTTCATGCTCACTTTCACCAAGCTGCCTTCCACTTTCAAATTCTCAACCAGTTCCTCCCTATTTGTCAAAATCAAATCTAGAACAGCCTCTCCCCTGGTAGCTGTCTCCACTTTCTGAAATTAAAAATTGTTTCCAATACATTGCAAGAATTTATTGGATAATCTGTGCCTTGCTGTGTTATTTTCCCAACAGATGTCCTGTGCTTTGGATGATTTTGTTAGTTGTTTAAAAAAAAAAAAAAGCCTCATCCACCTCTTCTTGATTATGTGATTAGTTGATTAGGAAGCTCACATCTGTTACTACCCAAATAAATATAAAAAATGTACTTGTACTTTTGGTTTTCACTGGCTTTTTCAGTGACTGAGGGTCCATGGAGTCATTTACAGGGCAAAAATAGCATGAAATCTGAACTACTTATAACATTTCCACTAATCATGGAATGAATTACCTGAAGAAGTCCAAATGAATGGCTCCTGGAGGCATTAAAAAACTCATAAAAAGTGTAAATACACATAAATAGAGATACTAGAAACACAAATATAAATACAGGACTGCACACACACACACTACTAGATGCAACTTACCCTGATGAAATGAGACACAGTGATATGTGCCAGCAAAATGTCCTGTGACAAAAAGGGAATATCACAAAATCATGAATCTGAATGATGTAAGGGCATTCTGGTGAAACTATATTATTAATGAAAACCCAGAATGATAAAAAACAAACTACTTTTTCCCAAGAGTATATCCAATCACCATTTAAACCATTCTGAGATGCATACATCATTTTAATATTGCGGGAATCTAGTGTACAGAAGCCCAATCTGAACAGTCCATCTGTTCATCCCCAGACTAAATATATCACACAGGAATCTAAAGTACAGTGCTCAAGAGGAACTTGCTCAAGAAACACATGGTTATTTCAAAGCTATGCCAAGCCCTAGAGAGTTTTCTGAGGTACAAGAGATGTGGAGTCCATCTGCCTAAAAATATCTCTTGTCAAATGTACCATGCTTTATTTTATTGTCATTTTAAAAAAGTGACTGTAGAGTTGTGAAAAGTCTTGGCTGGCAGCCTGAGAGATGAAAGTCTCAGGCCACAAAATAGATAGGCATGGTCAGCAAGAACCCAGGCTTCCCCACTCTGCCCTAAGAATATACCTCAACCCTAACCTAAAAAGACTACTTTAAAAGGTTAGCAGTCTGTACCCATTTAAACTATCTTCTCTGTTATGATTCCCAACAAGAATTCTAACTGTGATAGTGGTATTTATGATATGAAATGCACTGAGCAAATGGATTAGACTCTAGGAAATTAACAGACACCACCATCCTCATTCATGCAGGCCAGTAAAAACTTTTGATCCCTTTCAACCTGGATCAAATTTGAACTAACAACCTCAAGCCAGTCCTGTTAACCACCCAGTCACCCAATATTATTGTTATGGGCAAAAATATTAAATCAAACAAACCATCAGTAGAGAAAGTGGTGATCCACTGGCACTTGAGATTTTATATCTCTTTGCCAAAAGAAATATAGGAAATCCATGAGTTTCCAATGTTTCCCTCAGGACAGCTCCAAAGAATCACTTCAGCCTTCCTGAGCATATAGTTTTGTAAAAGCCAGAATGGGCCTCATTTCATGGGAACTCAGAATCTTTGAAAAGCACATGGCATCCCTAAATGTACACGTGTCTCAGAAACAGTGAGCCAATTGTTCTCAATTACATTGGTGAACTAACTCCATTGGTTTTGCGCTGAGGTAACACTGTTGAACCCAACAGATTTACTCCTATTTACACATATAGCCCAGCGTGTATATGGCCTCTTCCCTTCCTCCTTGCTTTTATAACATATGAGTGGTGGGAGGAAGTGCTGCTTCTCTGAGATACAGAGAAAGGATGCAGTCTCTAGTTCAATCCCAACTTTAAGGGCAACTGGCAAATATATGTTCTCTCAAGGTTAGTATACCTTTTAGAATGTTAGTATACCTGTTGCTTTTTATTTCTCCAAAACCACTGAAGATCTAATTTCTGCAATGGTTTTTATTTGCAGCTGAAAAATTTTATCAAATAATGATGCATATAAGCATCACAGAAACCAAAATATTCTAGTTATTTATCTATCTTAGCAACCTTTATATTACCACCCCTTGTTGTAGCATCTTTCAATTAAAATGACTAGCAAAAGCAAAGTCCCTACTGGACTTCTTGCAGTCTATGGCTTTTTACCTTTTTAGGTTATAGAAAGTTTTGCTTAGGGTAGGTATTTCTGTGTGTTTATTTTTAAAGGAGGATGATGTTGTAAATTGTTCTGATTATCTAGTTACAAATCCAGTACAGTATTTTGGAACTATGTTTATAAAGTACAATCCCCATAGAGACTTTATCAGTAACAGAGAGGCAGTATTGCCAGTCCCAAACATTCAAAAATAGTAAGTCTAGCCTTCCAAAGCCATGAGGGTTTAAAAAAAAAAAAAAAAAAAGATAAATGTTGATTACTTTTTATTTGCTTTTCTGGTTTTTGAGCCTTTTGGTGAACTCACTTCACACTTTTAAGCTTTTCTCTGCAACCAAGAGGCGTAGAAATGTACTCTTTTCAAAATGAAAGTTGAGATTCATCGGGTATCTTTACACTGCAAATAGACACCTGTGTCTGGCCCATGCTAGCTGACTCGTGCTTGCAGGGCTGTTTAAGTGCAGTGTACATATTTGGGCTCAGGCTGCAGCCTGAGCTCTGGGACCCTCCCACCTCATAGGGTCCAAGAACCCAGGATCCAGCCCAAGTCCAAATGTCTACACCACAATTAAACAGCCTCTTAGCCTAAGTCAGCTGGAACAGGCCAGCTGCAAGTTTTTAATTGCAGTGTAGATGTACCCATTAATTCCGAGGCCAGAAGGGACCATTGTGATCAGTTAGTCTGGTGGTTTTCAACCTGTGTCCCGCTTATGGCCCATTCAGCACACAGCTGCAGCTCATGTGACATCCTCAGGGCCATACAGGTAGTATATATATTGTGTGGATGCAGCCCACATAACAAATAGAGAGCTGCATATGCAGCCCACAATGGCAAATAGGTTGATAACTGCTGATCTAGTCTGACCTCCTGTAAAACACTGACCACAGAACTTCCTCAAAATAATTCCTAGAGCAGATCTTTTAAAAAAGCATCTAATCTTGATCTTAAAATTTCCCGTGATATAGAATCCACTATGATCCTTTGTAAATTGTTCCAATGATTAATTACCCTCACTGTCAAAAATTTACGCTTTATCTCCAGTCTGAATTGTCTAGCTTCTCCTTCCAGCCATTAGATTGTGTTAAACCTTTCTCTGCTAGATTTAAGAGCCCATTATTAAATATCTGCCCACTATGTAGATATTCATAGACTAATCAAATCACTCCTTAACCTTCTCTTTGCTAAACTAAATAAATTGAGCTCTTTGAGTCTATCACTATAAGGCATGTTTACTAATCCTTTAATCATTCTTGTGCTCTTCTCTGAAGCCTCTCCAATTTATCAACATCCTTCTTGAATTGTAGTCCGCAGAACTGGACACAGTATTCCAGCAGCAGTCATACCAGTGCCAAATACACAGGTAAAATAACCTCTCTGCTCCTACTCAACATTCCCCTGTTTATGAATCCAAGGATTGCATGAGCTGCTTTGGCCACAGGATCACACTGATTATCCACCAGGACCCCCAAATCTTTTTCAAAGTCACTGCTTCCCAGGATAGAGTCCCCCATCCTGTAAGTGTGGCCTATAATCTTTGTTCCTAGATGTAGACATTTACTTTTAGCCATACTAAAATGCATATTGTTTTCTTGCGCCCAGTTTACCAGTGATCCAGATATCTCTGAATCTGTGTCCTCTCCTCTTCATTATTTACCACTCCCTCAATTTTTGTGTCATTTGCAAACTAACCGGTGATGATTTTATATTTTATGTACCATGTCACTGATAAAAATGTAAAGTGTAGGATCAAGAACTGATCTCTGCAGGACCCCACTACAAACACACACGGACAGACTCATGGACAGGCAGCATATGCATTCCCTAAAGACAGGCAAAGAAAGAGAAGTTCAATCTGTATTTGCTCTCATAGCGATAAATAAAAACATATGCTTTGATGCTTTATTTTTAGAGAGTTGCTCTAATGAAAGGCAATCATCATCAGTGGTTGACTCCTCCCCATGTCTCTGACGATGCCCCCCCAATTGTTGTGTCTGTATAGGATGCAGCTGCAGCCAAAGGAGTTCAATGGAAGTTTTTCCTGACTAAGGATTGCATGATTGGGGCTTTCACCAGCTGTAAAAGTGCAAACAGAGTCTTGAATTCAAGTTTTGAGAAGTTAGGAAAAGAATAAAATGTTTTATCTACTTTGTTTAAAATATTGCTTAACTCTAAAAATATATTATGTACATTTAGAAAAAAATATTTTCCTTTGTTTTGCCTTACAGGTTGATGAATGTAGTGTTCTATATCTTTCTGTTTATAAATGTTCCCTCTAAGATTTGGGACTGAATGTGGGGATGAGTTACTGATCATATCTAACCCTCAATTTAGTTTATAAATTAAACAGTGCCTTATTGACAGACAATCAGGAAGAGCTGACTAGTGTCTTTGCCTCCAAAATGTCCCCTTGCTACCAGCAGTTGATACTGAGTATTGGAGAGAGAAGTATCTGGGATATCTCTTCAGTTGGTCCTTGAGAGTCATCATATTTCAAATTATGGACATGAGATATCTGGAAATGAGACAGGGTATGGAGAGAAATCAAGCCTTAAACTATTTTGGTGTAGTCTGTATGGAGGACCTTTCACATCTCCTGGAGAGCTAGTTCTCCAGTTTACTGGGCTGCATTGACACTGAGAAAAAAATGGGACCTGTAACAGGCTATCAGAGTCTACCAGTGTAACACCACTAAGAGTAGCAATGATGGAAAATCTAGCATAAACAGACGCAGATGTCAGATGATATGATGATAGAAAACACTTTACTTATACTTCAGCTTTCACTGTTGTAGAACTGCACTAGCAGACTCTGGTAGTGAGTTACAGGTTCCATTTTTTCTAGTGCAGACAAGACCTTAGAGATCAATTTAGGACTACTGCTCTGGATTGAACCACCTGAACTAACAGACAATAACTAGAATCTCTACTCCATAATGGAAAGGAAGATAAACTTAGACCAGTTATCCACATATAACAAGAAAACAATTTCTAAGTACAGAGATAAGGGAGGTTCAAAATTGGGGGGGATGGTGGAATTGGCAGGAAATTAATGAATGCCCCTTGTAATTACTGTTTTTCATTATTGATTGAATACTTCCATGTATGTTATGGTAAGGCCATTTGACATAAATTGCTAGTACTATGCAGACTTTTCACTAAGGAAAAAAAATTATGGGTATGGAGGACCCTGAATGGAATGCTGCAAAGAGGGACATAGCAAAACTGTTTAGGTTTTACTGCACAAGGCAATCAGGATACCAGGAAGGTTTACAGAAGAGCTATACCACATACTAGTGAAGCACAGCTCCATAGCCTGAGTTATGGAGAAGTCTTTTGGGGAATGGCTGGAGAAAGAGTTGGGTTGGTGAGAGAGTGGTTCTACCACCATTGTACAACATGCTCCTGACCCTTAGTGAGCTCTTCAGCCAAATGGGGTAATCTTTTTCTGTTCATTAGTAAAAAGCCCAGCAGATTAGCAGCAAATCTTTCATTGGCTTCAATAGAAGTAGGATCCAGCAGTAAAACATTATGTCTGGTTATGTGTGGCACCAAGGGGCTGTTCTGGCAGACAGAAATAGTCAGAGCATAGATGTGTAGAGCCCTCAAATCCACAGATTTCTGCACAGAGGCAGATACAAATATCCATGGACCATGTTTGCAGATCAGGTGCGGAAACAAATTTTGTATCCGCACAGGGTTCTGCAGATGTGCCTCAGCCACAACATCCTTTCCCAGGCCATATGCTGGAAGGCTGCAAGAAAGATGGTGCTATGTGGCCTCTATGCCATTCTCAGATTCTCCCTTATGCTAGGGGAGCCTCTGGGTAGTTGGCTAAGCTTGTTTTACAGCCCCTTTTGTGCAACTGAAGCAAAGGTTCTAGAGTAGACCTGAAAAATCAGGTCCTATGTGTTCATTTTTGGTGCAATTTTTGTTGTACTGGTGGCTTTGTCCAATTACCACTCATATGATACATTATTTTTAGAATGCCACAGAATGACTTACAGCTTTTTTAATCTATTCCATTTTTATCAAGATACAATATTGTTTATCATCACCCAGGGATGTTTCTTCTAATCTGCTATAGAATCATAGAATATCAGGGTTGGAAGGGACCTTAGGAGGTCATCTAATCCAACCCCCCTGCTCAAAGCAGGACCAATCCCCAGACAGATTTTTGCCCTGATCCCTAAATGGCCCTCTCAAGGATTGAATTTACAACCCTCAGTTTAGCATGCTAATGCTCAAACCACTGAACTATCCCTCCCCCTACAAGGGCTTTTTATTTTTATTATACATTCAGCTATTGCTTTTTTGTGTATGTTTGTAAAGATTCCATAGTCATTCTCTATTTACAGCAGCAACAATAAAAAGCCAGAAAGTCATAATTGTCATTTTGCATTTCTTCTGCTTTAACAGATATTGTCAAGTCTATGAATATTACATAACACAAGCAAAATACCTACATTCTCCAGATGAATTTACTGCTGTGGAGAGGTATAGTCAGTTTGGTTCTCTTATTTTATAGCTATCTGTAAACAGACCTCTCACAGTAGGGCTATTGTGTTATAATTTGAAATACATCCAAGGGTCACCCCATGCCAAAACCACCAACCAAGATTTAGTAATAGTCTGACACAATGGTGGTATAGTTAACCCAGCAGGAGAGACCTGTGGGGAGGGGACACTGGGTGGGGGGCAAGGGATGTTGCACCATGATAAAAGGTTATTTAATGATAGCCAAGCTAATACAACGGGTTGTCAAAATAAATAACATGATGGGGATTTATTTAAACTAGAACAAACAGAACTGGATTCCACCTACCTACAAGGATGTTAAATGGACAAAGAATATCTATAATAAAAATGTATAATGATTCAAATACACACACACACTCTATAACTTATTACTAAGTGTACTTAACTAAATATAACCCTCTAAATAAAGAAACATATCAATATCTATCTCTGTATGTACAGGCTATTATCTAATAGGTTATTATTCTTTTATTTTTATTTTTTTAGTCCAAGTTTCTCCTTTCCCCAAATATCTCACTGGGTTCTGTCTAATGCTCAAGTCAGTCTTTGAACCTCAAGCAACTCTCGTGACTTCCTGAGAAGATTGACTTGATTCCAGTGATGCTTGCTTGTCGGGGTGCACATGAGAACAGACCAATGGGATCTGACAGATCTTTGGTTGTCCTATTCCAGATCTCTGGGACCACATGGATCAATGATAGAAGACAATAGGAACTGATGATCAGGAACAAACCGGAACAGATGTTCAGGAACAAACCATCAAACACAGACTGACCTGACCAGCCAGCTTTAAACTAAATGGGACCCCCTTCTGCATATCTGTCTGTCCTGCTCAACCTCAGTCTCTCCACTTACAGGTTTCCCCCTGTCCTTCTCTCTGCCTTTTCTCCCTCTCCCTTCAGCGCTGCACATCCTGCCTCTGTTCCTCCATCATCTCCCTCTTTTCCAAATGTCACTTCCCCTCCCTTTGAGGGAAGGGGCCACCTCCTCTCACTTTCTCAGAGGGAGGGGCTACCTCCTCTCCAGCAAAAAGAGACTGCATTTACCCTGAACCCATCCTAAATCATATATCCGCATACAGGGTTGAGTCCTTTTACCATATTTATATGTATATTACTCATATCTTAATAGCTGATTGGTCACATTGTCATCTCCCTCCAACGTGTGCTCACTTAGTGTTGTTTTCTCAGTACTGTCAGGCTGACAGCAGCACTGCTAAATTATTGACTTCAGTCTGTTCTAGCTATAAACAAACTCAGTGAAATGAAGTACATTGAGATACCACAGCTATCACACATGGGCATCTGTGATTAATGAATAACTCAACTTGTCCATGGAGACTACAGAGAGAGGGCAACATTCTGGCTTTTTTTGTTTGTTTGCCAGACACACATTGGAAGCTGGGTGGACAGAGCTGTAGTGTTCAGGCAGAGCTGACCCAAGCCATTCTCCCTGGGCAATGCAGATGCACGCAAAGAGACTCAGTGGGCCATAGGTAATTCATTTAGCAGAGCTCCTTACAGATGGTCCTTCAGAAAGAAGCAGCATGCACTGCCCCTTGTGCCTGCCTCAGGACACAGCAGCTATGCCAGGGGTGGGGCAAATGGCTAGACAACTCTCCCACCCACATGGAGCTCCCTCCTTAGGGATGAGGAGAGTCATGTATATTTTAGCCAGGCCCTCTGTGAATGGGTGAGCATATCTTTTGGAAACCCTCTGGAAGGGATGTGGGGTCTGTTCAGGAACACCTCATTGAGCCAGTAAAGGGATTGGGGGGGTTATTGAGTGTTCAAAGACATCTGAGGGTTTTACTGCCAGCTGGGAGATAACTATGTGCAACTGAGACTTCAAGCACAGGAGGAGGTATAGCAGCTAAATTTTGTGCAGCTTCATGTGTGACATTTAATGCAAATTATTTACTAATATGTGAATTAGCTTATTACATAATTTGCTAATTATTCAGCCATAAACTTCATTTTCAGATCAATCCACCCTGCCCCAAGCATCAGTGGAGAGAGAACACAGAGCTTCATGAAACTTGGCAGCATACTATACTGGGGTGCCTGAGCATGGGCAGCTAGATTTGTGAAGGTATCTGCACAGAAGATGGGCTTTCTGGGAGGTGGGGAGGTGTGTCTGATGAGGGGGCAGCTGGTTGCGAGCAGGGAGCCTGGGGCCAGGACTGGGTCCTCTATATTGTCTGTCCCTTGGACTTCTTGCCTGCTCCTCCCAACTCTGCTTCCCCGCTCCCATCCAGCAAGGGGGAGCAGTGAGACAGACATAGCTTCACAGCCTGCAGAGCAGGCATTGCAGCGGTCTCTGTCAGTCACAAGATGCAATTGCAGGCCATTCCTACAGGCCCAGGGTTTGCATGAGTAGCCATAAGGGGCAGCAGCCTGCACGCATGAGTGCCCTAGAAGATATGTTACTGTGACGGGTTGGATCACAGAAACCCCCTTGGGAGCTGCCACACGACGTACCAAGACTACTTCTATTCCTGTTTTTCCTGCCAGCTCAGGACTCCAGCACCCTGTCTTGCTGAGCCAGACACTCCCATCTGCTCCAACACAGACCCAGGGTCTGAATTACTTGCCCCAAAGCTGCAAGTTTACCTGAAAACAGCTCACAGAAGTGTACTTGTCTTTAGCACTCAGATGCCCAACTCCCAATGGGGTCTAAACCCAAATAAATCAGTTTTACCCTGTATAAAGCTTATACAAGGTAAACTCATAAATTGTTCGCCCTCTATAACGCTGATAGAGAGATATGCAGAGCTGTTTGCTCCCCCAGGTATTAATACATACTCTGAGTTAATTACTAAGTAGAAAGTGATTTTATTAAATACAGAAAATAGGATGTAAGTGGTTCCAAGTAGTAACAGACAGAACAAAGTAAGTCACCAAACAAAATAAAATAAAATGCGCAAATCTATGTCTAATCAAACTGAATACAGATAATCTCACCCTCAGAGATGCTTCAGTAAGCTTTTTCTCAGACGGGACACCTTCCAGGCCTGGGCACAATTCTTTCACCTGGTACAGCTCTTGTTCCAGCTCAGGTGATAGCTAGGGGATTCTTCATGATGGCTCCTCTCTCCCTCTGTTCTCTTTCACCCCTTTATATATTTTTTGCATAAGGAGGGAACCCTTTGTCCCTCTGGGTTTTCACCCCCGCCCCCACCCCCAGTGGAAAAGCACCAGGTCAAAGATGGATTCCAGGTTAGATGACATGATCACATGTCAATGCAAGACTTCATTATCCACTTGCCAGCACACACATACACAGGAAGACTAACAGGTAAACCCAGCAATCTGCAGACAATGGTCCTGGTTAATGGGAGTCATCAAGATTTCAAACCACTATTAATGGCCCACACTTTGCATAATTACAATAGGCCCTCAGAGTTATATTTCATATTTCTAGTTTCAGATACAAGAGTGGTACATTTATACAAATAGGATGATCACACTCAGTAGATTATAAGCTTTGTAATGATACCTTGCAAGAGACCTTTTGCATGAAGCATATTCCAGTTACATTATATTCACTTATCATATTTTTATAAAACTATTCCAGTTACATTATACTCACTTCTTATTATGTTTTTATAAAACCATATAGATTGCACAACGTCACAGTTACACTAGATAGGTCTGAGAGTGGAACTCTCATAGGCGAGAGAGGTGTGGACTAGAAAGCTGGACAGAGAGCAGTGGGGAAAGAAAAGCTACCCTCAATGCTCTGTACTACTTCTTTTGTATTTTTGAGTTCACTGCTTATAAAGCTGCATGGAAAGAATAAAACTGGAGACATTTTCCAAATTCATGTCAATTGTATTAACCTAGAACCCCTTCAATAAATCCCAACTGGGAGAGGGTGATTTGTGCGTTCAACTCAAGGAGGAGGGTGCAACAGGGGAGGCCTCCTCATTCATACTGAGAAAGTGGGGCAATCAGCTAGTTATCTTAGGTGCCTGTACATGAATGCAAGAAGCCTAGGAAACAAGCAGGAAGAATTGCAAGTCCTGGCACAGGCAAGGAACTCTGATGCGATTGGAATAACGGAGACTTGGTGGGGTAACTCACATGACTGGAGCACTGTCATGGATAGGTATAAATAGTTCAGGAAGGACAAGCGAGGGAGAAAAGGTGGAGGACTTGCACTGTATGTAAGACAGCAATATGATTGCTCAGAACTCCAGTATGAAAATGGAGAAAAGCCTGTTGAGAGTCTTTGGGTTAAGTTTAGAGGTGAGAGCAACAAGGGTGATGTTATGGTGGGCATCTGCTATAGACCACCAGACCAGGAGGATGAGGTAGACGAGGCTTTTTTTGGACAACTAACAAAAGCTTCCAGATCACAGGCCCTAGTTCTCATAGGGGGCTTCAATCACCCTGACATTTGCTGGGAGAGCAATACAGGAGTGCACAGACAATCCAGGAAGTTTTTGGAGAGTGTTGGGGACAACTTCCTGTGCAAGTGCTGGAGGAGCCAACTAGGGGCCGTGCACCTCTTGACCTGCTGCTCACAAACAGGGAAGAATTCGTAGGGGAAGCAGAAGTGGGTGGCAACCTGGGCAGCAGTGATCATGAGTTGGTTGAGTTCAGGATCCTGACAAAAGGAAGAAAGGAAAGCCACAGAATACGGACTCTGGACTTCAGAAAAGCAGACTGACTCCCTCAGGGAACTGATGGGCAGGATCCCCTGGGAGGCTAATATGATGGGGAAAGGAGTCCAGGAGAGCTGGCTGTATTTTAAAGAAGCCTTATTGAGGGCACAGGAACAAACCATCCTGATGTGCAGAAAGAATAACAAATATGGCAGGTGACCAGCTTGGTTTAACAGAAAAATCTTTGGTGAGCTTAAACACAAAAAGGAAGCTTACAAGAAGTGGAAACTTGGACAGGTGACTATGGAGAAGTATAAAAATATTGCTCGAGCATGCTGGGGTGTAATCAGGAAGGCCAAAGCACAATTGGAGTTGCAGCTAGCAAGGGATGTGAAGGGTAACAAAAAGGGTTTTGTACAGAAACAAGAAGGTTAGCAACAAGAAGGTGGTCAGGGAAAGTGTGGGCCCCTTACTGAATGGGGGAGGCAACCTAGTGACAGATGATGTGGAAAAAGCTGAAGTACTCAATGCTTTTTTTGCCTCGGTCTTCATAGACAAGTTCAGTTCCCAGACTGCTGCACAGAAGTGATTATTCCCCTCTGTTCAGCACTGGTGAGGCCACATCTGGAGTATTGCGTCCAGTTTTTGGTCCCTCACTACAGAAAGGATGTGGACAAATTGGAGAGAGTCCAGCAGAGGGCAACAAAAATTATTAGGGGCTGGGGCACATGACTTATGAGGCGAGGCTGAGGGAATGGGGCTTATTTAGTCTACAGAAGAGAAGAGTGAAGGGGGATTTGATAGCAGCCTTCAACTACCAAAGAGGATGGAGCTAGTCTGTTCTCAGTGGTGGCAGATGACAGAACAAGAAGCAATGGTCCCAAGTTGCAGTGGGGGAGATCTAGGCTGAATATTAGGAAAAACTATTTCACTAGGAGGGTGGTGAAGCACTGGAATGGGTTACCTAGGGAGGTGGTGGAATCTCCATCCTTAGAGGTTTTTAAGGCCTGGCTTGACAAAGCCCTGGTTGGGATGATTTAGTTGGGGTTGGTCCTGCTTTGAGCAGGGGGTTGGACTAGATGACCTCCTGAGGTCTCTTCCAACCCTAACCTTCTATGATCTGCACCTCAGTTCAACTTTTCTCTCCTGTTTCACCACAGCTCTGTGACACCCTCTACCCCCGCTGCAACCCTCATTGAACACTTGCGTTACTACCTGGCCTGACGCCTGCACCGCTGCAAGAGAGCAGATGCTCCCTGTGCTCTCTCCTCAAATCCAGGGCATCCTCCCACAAAAAGCATGTGAGATCCTTTAACATTATTCTGCAGAATCCTCATCAATGACTTTCAGCATAGGACAAATACAACAGCTCATTTTCCTGTACACTTCCTTATCTGAACAGGCATGTTGGTTACCTAGAAACAAGAGTAAACACAAGTGTCTCAGCAACAGTGATCCAAGAAACTCAGGGAACTTGTGACTCCTGTGTCTTCTGCAAGTCCAACAGCCTTTTCTGATTTTATTTTCATTTCAAAATACTGTGTCTGCTCCAAGAAATGTGCAGAATTGTAGAGAGTTTACCAGCAGGTATTCCTGGATAGTTTGTCATTTTTCTGAGCTGCCCAGCAAACTTGCAGATGGACTGATGATGGTATGGGGAATTTGTATTTGGGAGAGTTTAGCTGTTTCCTTGACAACAGCATTTGGGGCTCCCATGCACAGTGGGACTGAGACAATGGGAACGACTTAAAGAGTTAAAAGAAGAACAAAGAAAATGTCAGCTTCAAGGTAAAGTATGATATCTACATAGAGAATGTATTCTCAATGCTGGACTCATTGGCCTTCCAAAGACTTACAGTAGCTAACATCAAATAGGACAATTACAGTGTTTTTCAGTGTCCATCTGGTAGAAAGTTGTTTGGTTATCTTGGTGTAATGTCTATAACAAAGTCAAAGTATGCAATTCTAATATCCTGCTAATATTTTTTCACATTATTTTCCCTTCATTATAAGAGAATTTATCTTGTCTGTGTTATGGTTATATGTATGCAGTACTATTACAGTTATTTCTTGCAGAAATCGTTAGTGAAAAATTGTTTCTCATCATACAGTCATAGCATTTCTGTTAAGTCACATGCACAGTAAATAAGGTGACAGTGCAAACAATTAACTGCAAACAAGCAAATGTGGTGTATAGCTATCTGCTACAATATGATTTAATATCTAGTAACATTAGAAAAACGGTTTTTATTCAAAATAACTCTTGGGAATCCATCTGTTCTGTCACTATGATGACAGGGCTGCACTGTGTGCAACCTCATTGACTGTGATAAAATTGCATCTGGATTTACTGAGAGCAGAATTTGTCCTGTGTGTGTGTGCACGCACATCTTTTAATTATTACTAGGCATCTTCACCAGTTGGGTTACTCTTTTTTCTTTTCCCTATGACCTGTGTGGTTCATGTCAGCCAATGGTTTTCTGCTTTTACATTATTTAATAAACCCTTTTCATTTGTATTCTTTAAAAATGACTACAGTAGAACCTCAGAGTTGTGAACACTTCAGAAATGAAGATTGTTCGTAACTCTGAAATGTTCATAACTCTGAACAAAACATTATGGTTGTCCTTTCAAAAGTTTACAACTGAACATTGACAATACAACTTTGAAACTACTATGCAAAAGAAACATGCTGCTTTTAACCATCATAATTTAAATGAAACAAGCACAGAAATGGTTTCCTTACCTGGTCAAATCTTAAAAAAACAAAAACAAAAAAAACCTTTCCCTTTTTTTGTAGTTTATGTTTAACACAGTACTGTACTGTATTTGCTTTTTGTGTGTGTCTCTGCTGCTGCCTGATTGCGTACTTCCGGTTCCAAATGAGGTGTGTGGTTGACCAGTCAGTTCATAACTCTGGTGTTCGTAACTGAGGTTCTACTGTACTAGTGCTTGTGAAAGATGCTGGATTGACAGCCATAGAAACTGAGGACCTAAAGACTGGAAACCAAGAAGTGCAAGTTTTTCAGCACAACTCCAACGATGTCTCTGAACTCTGCTCATGAGAGCTCTTTCCTTTATCTCTTTGCTGCCTTACAGAGTGTGTGTACTATATATGGAGAGGATAAAGTTACATAAAGGTGAAGTGCAATTCACCTGCATTTGAAACTGAATGTCTTTCTAAAATATAGATAACACATTGTTGTGTTTGCTACCATGCAGAAAAGAATAATTCCCTCCACTGCCACAATTAGTGAGTGGCTTGTTATGCAGAAAGTCAAACTAGATAACCATAGTGGTACCATGGATTTTAAGGCCAGAGAAGCCAAAGCATCAGGCTCCAAGGAGGTGAAGTGCAGGGCAGTCGGGCTGGGGAGGTAAAACCCATTCCCCTTGCTGTCCTGGAACTAGGGTTAGAGCACTGGCTGCAGTCTCTCTGTGTTGTCTGCATAGTATGATGGTGGAGCCACAGAGAGACCCCATGGCCTCTGCCCTAGATTGCCTTTGGCCTTCTCCTGATGCAACGCTCTACACAGCCCTTGGTGAAACTATCACAGAAACCACTCCTGCAGCATACACGGAACTTGGAGGCACACTGGAGTGGATGCTCCATCAGTTTCTCCACAGATAGTCCCAACCCGGGATTTAAGTGTTGTGGAAGGTCTTGCACTAGCTCTCCCCAATACAGGTTACATTTTAGCATAGATGCTTGCCACAGCTAATTACCCCTGCCCCTAAGGGGCTAGTTCATTCTATACACATGAACTAAATGGAATTCCATGTGAGCAGTTTTCTTTCTTTTCTATGGGAAGAGACAAATATATATATATTGTTTGAAACTATTGGTTCAGCCTGGATTTAGTTGTTATTTTTCCTAAAATTCTGTGTCTATTTATTTTTCCTAAAGTTCTGTTTCTATTTGAGAAACACAGTTAAAGAGCAATGGAATAAGCACTAAAATAAAACTAAATTCACCTCCTCACAAAAATACAGCTAGATCACAGAGTATTTATGAACAGCTCATTTTAAGGAGGTGCAATGTACTATCTGAAGGAATTCAGCTCATCAATGGGATCTGGTTCACGGCAATCCAATTGGTTAAAAATTCTGTAACCGGTCTTATGCTTTACTCACTGAACTTCAGAGTTTCAACTATGTGCCACAGAACTGGAAAAATGACATCACAGCATCTCCAGGGAAACAGATGCTAATTCTAAGCATCTTTTAGAATGGGGGGCAACTGCCCCAGCATTTAATGCAAAGCAGGACACCCGCTGGTTGATGAACAGACATACTTCTCTTCCTGAGTTTGAGGTAGAACAGGAAGTCCTTTATTTATTCATTTCCTGACTTTTGAGGGATTAAATTTATAATCTTTAGTTCTTTATTTTAATGTAGCCTTTGCATGGAATTATATGTATCTTATTTGTTCACTCTTGTAATAAATGCTTAATAACAAAAGAGTGTTTTCCTTCTGTCCTATGTATATACATAAGTATATAATTCTATGACTGTTTTATGATCCCATTTTTGTTCATGTATAGCTCTTTATGGTGATCTGGTTAGCACCAACAATGAGCTTAATGCTATACAATGCGCAAAAGTAGAGACTGCTCATAGATCATATGTAAGAACTAAGAATAAACCACTTTACAAATTTTCACTCCCTTTATATGTTGGTAGTTATAAGGAACAATAATTTTAGGAGGGAGTAAGTCTTAATGTGAATACCCAGGATACATGCCAGTACTATATCAATATAGAGGTATCAGGTGACAACTCTTAGACCTAACCCCTTTATCCGGATAGGACAGTCATTAGCTGTTGGCAGTGAAAACAAATTCAATTTGACTCTCGAGAAGTATTCACGTATTCTCTTGTTAGTCGCCTTTGGGTCTAGAGGATTCAATCTCACCAGGTCACAATTATGAAAGGTAGGGCCAAACTCTCCTCTCTGTCTGAACTCCACTCAGCTCAGGGCAATATGTGTAGGAGAGTGTGGTGTCAAGACTCTGATTATTGTGGTCTTTTGGTTAACGCAATGAGAACCTGTATTAACAGCCTAGGTATTTGTAGTTAAAGATTACGTAACTCTTACCCAACAGATACCAGAGCCTGTTGTTCACTGTGACCTGCAGTTCACGCACAGTCCCTGTATGGAAAGTCACAGCTACACTCTATATCCTTACACAACAACAGCTATTCCACATATTCTCTCATACTATGGGCCATGCCCATCTATACTACACCTGACTTTGGTGCAAGTAGGCAGCTCTAACTTGCACTACTGGCCACTGAGGGACCAGAGGCCAGTGGAGGATCATGATAGAGCTGAGCTCTGCCATGTCCCCTTCCCGACTTGCTCTGACATGCCCCTTCTTCTGGGACAGGGGATGACACTGGTACAGGAGTTGGCTCTCCTGACTTTGTGTCTGTGTTCCCCTTAGCTAGGGGAATTATCTGCTGATCAGATACAGTCAAAGTCCAGCCTTTTGCTCTCCCTGAATGGAAATCAGAAACTTCTCAATACTCTTCTGATTCTGCTATAGCTTCTGGAATGTTTGCTATGAAATATATATTCATGTATGAATCCCTGTCCTGTAAATATGGACTGTATAGATTGTAAGCTCATTTGAGTAACATTCATGGAAACCACAAATAAACACTTTAACCTTTGCTTTAGATAAGATTTTCTTCAAGCAAAAATGTCAGAGAACTCCACTGAGTTGGTTAACTACCCTGACAAGTAAGTCTGCAATTACTTAAAATCACAACTATTACCACAACTTGAATGGAAGTTTATTCCAATCAAGTGCTTATTTAATGGATTGCAGACACCCGGACATAAAGCACCGTTCACTCTCTTGTATTTATTACCACTGCTGTGGTGAACAGAGAACAATGTAGATTTATTGGTACGTACTTGCTAATTGTGATTGGTGCTCTACATCATTGGTACTTAATCTGGGGGCAACCTATGTTGGAATTTGAATTGAAGAAAGGAAGAGAACCATTGCTCTGTATGGCTCAGGTTCTATTGCATGTATTGCCTGTACTATATCATACCATTTTCTTCAAAATGGAATAAAAATCACTCAACTGGTTGCTTCCATGGTCCATGTCTCTATGCAAGAGCTGACTTGCCATGCTCTTTTGAAAGTAAAGTATATCAGACTTCATAATAGAATTCTGAATATGGGAATAACTGGAAGATATCATAAAATCATAGAAGTGTAGGACTGGAAGGGACCTCATGAAGTCAGAGTACAGCCCTCTAGTCTGAGGCAGGTCCAAGTAAAGCTAGACCATCCGTGCCAGGTTTGTCTCACCTACTTTTAAACCTTCCAATGAAGAGGATTCCACAACCTCCCTTGGAAGTCTATTCCAGAGTGTAACTATCCTTATAGTGAGAAAACTTTCCTAATATCTAACATAAATCTTCCTTGCTGCAGATTAAGCCCATTACTTCTTGCCCTACCTCCAGTGGACACAGAGAATAATTGATTACTATCTTCTTTATAACAGCCTGTGACAGGGCCACTCATCTCATGTGAATGCCCCTGCTGGCCGAGTGCATCTGCACCTGCACTCTCTCAGCTTTGCTTCACTTGCGGTGATCCCTGTTGATAAAGTTTTTGAGCAAGTTTTCAGTGAGAGCTGAGTCACGCACAGTCTGTAGGTATACAAACAAAATAGTTCAGATAAATACTGGCTCTCTTTGAGATCTTCTGCCGCCTTCTCTGGGCTTAGGCCACTCCACCTGTGGCTGGGGGGGGGGGGGGGTAGGACGGGGACCCAGCCCTGCCCACTATTCCAGGTCCCAACCTAGCTGCTTCCTTTTAACTTGCTGTTGCATTTCCCTGGGCTAGTTCCCTTCTTAGACCCAGCATTTTCAGCTTCACCCTTACCTCAGGGCTGAAGGCTTGCTTGAGTCCCAGTCATCAGCCAGGAGCACCTTCTTTGCTCTTCTGTCCAGGTACTGTAACTTCTGCACCTAGCCAGGAGCACCATCCTTGCTCCCCTGGCTCCAGCTAGCAACTGATTGCTCTATCCAGCAACTCCTTTTACATGAGCCTGCTGAGCTCCGATTGGCTGCTTCCCTGCAGCTTCTCTAGGCAGCCTGGAGGACCCACTTCTATTGATTTCAAAAAGTCAAATGGGATAAATGATTTATGATTTCTCCATGTGAGTGAACTCAGTCATGCAACAACTGAGTGACAGATACTATTTTCAGACTCAATAAGGAATATTTTAATTTTTTTAAGCATTGTACTAAGCCTCCTTATTAGCCTTGTACTGCATATTTTGCACTCTAATATTACCAATAAAAATGTGTTAAGTAGGCTGGCCCCGAGGATAGTGAGCCACACTCTGATGAAAGATTATGGTTCAGGTTTCCAGGCTCAGCTTTGCCTTCACAAGTGCAGAGAGGAGGGTTGCCAGCTTTCCTCTCACACAAAACCAAACACCTTGCCCTGACCCATGCCCCGCCCCTCCTCCGAGGCTCGTCCCCTTCATCCCCTCCCCTCTGTCGCTTACTCTCCCCACCCTCACTCATTCGCTCATTTTCACAGGGCTGGATCAGGGGGCTGGGGTGCGGGGTGGGTTTATGTGTGTGGGCTCCAGGATAGGGCCGCAGGCTCTGGGGTGGGACCAGAAATAAGGTCAGGGTGTGGGAGGGGGCTCGGGGCTGAGATAGTGAGTTGGGATGCGGTGAGGGCTACGGCTGGGGGTGTGGGCTCTGAGGTGTGGCCAGGGATGAGGGGTTTGTGGTGCAGGAGGGGGCTCTGAGCTGGGGTATGGAGCCAAGGAGTTTGGAGTATGGGAGGGGTTCAGGGCTGAGGCAGGGGGTTGGGGTGTGTGAGGGGATATGGGTTCTGGGTTGGGGGTGTGGATTCTGGGGTGGAGCCAGAAATGAGGGGTGAGGGAAGGGGCTCCGGGTTGGGGTGCAGGGGGGGTAAGGGCTCTGGCTGGGGGTGCAGACTCTGGGGTGAGGGGTTTGAAGTGCAGGAGGGGGATCAGGGCTGGGGTAGGGGGTTGGGGAGTGGGAGGGGATATGGGCTCTGGGCTGGGGGCGTGGATTCTGGGGTGGGGCCAGAAATGAGGGGTTCGGGGTGAGGGAAGGGGTTCTGGGCTGGGGTGGGGGGTTGGGCTCTGGCTGGGGGTGTTGATTCTGGGGTTGGGCTTGGGATGAGGGGTTTGGAGTGCAGGAGGGTGCTCTGGGCTGGGATGGAGGGGTTCGGAGGGCAAGAGGGGGATCAGGGCTGGGGCAGGGGGTTGGAGCGCAGGAAGGGGTCAGTGATGCAGGCTCTGGGTGGTGCTTCCCTCAGGCAGCTCCCAGAAGCAGTGGCATGTCCCCCCTCTGGTTCCTACGCAGAGGTACGGCCAGGAGCTCCGCGTGCTGCCCCATCTGCAAGTGCCACCCCTGCAGCTCCCATTGGCTCAGAACCATGACCAATGGGACCTACGGAACTGGTGCTTGCAGTGGTGGCAGTGCGTGGAGCCACCTGGCTGCACCTACACGTAGGAGCCAGATGGGGGAGCCTGCCTTTGCCCAGCTGTGCCGCCGACCAGACTTTTAATGGCCCAGTCAGTGGTGCCGACCAGAGCTGCCAGGGTCCCTTTTTGACTGGCATTCCAGTCAAAAACCAGGCACCTGGCAACCCTAGCAGAGAGGTACAATTTTCATTCTCCCATCCTGGTGCCTGCAAAGCAGCTGGGCTGGAAGAGGAATTCACTCATGTGGAAAGGCAGCAGTGGTCCTCACAATGCCCTTCCAAGTAGAATGTCTGTGGGGATGTATCATCCCTACGCCAACCTAATGGAAAGTTCCATGAGGAGGTAAGGGTCACAATGGAACACTTGCAAGGTAATAAATCATGGCCTTATGTAAGGCCCCCCTGGTGGTCTAGGAATTATATAAAATAAGGTAAACAAGGTAATAAATTATGGCCTTATGTAAGGCCCCCTTGTGGTCTAGGATTATATAAGATAAGGTAAACAAATCATGGCCTTATGTAAGGAACGGTTGAACCAATTGGTGTGGGGCTATACATGTGATAAACACATGATTTTCCTTTTTGTCCAATCCGTAGATGTGTGATTATAGCCTAATTGTGTTATGTAATGTTAAGAAAAACTATAAAAGGAAGCTTGTAATAAACAGAATTGGATTCAGCTTGCAACCACATTGGTCGTGTGCTTTATGCGCTCCGCGTGGGATGCCACAAATGGTGACCCCGACGTGATTCGGCTTGGACATCAAGGCAGCCGACTAAAGCGTTCGGTGAGAAAAGGCGGAGGTGGCAGCTGCGGCAGAAGGTACCGGAGGATACCGGCTCCTGGTTGTCCAAGAAAGACGTTCGTGAGCTCACAGCCGACTGAAGCGTTCGGTGAGAAAAGGCGGAGGTGGCAGCCGCTCAGGAGGTACCGGAGGATACCGGCTCCTGGTCGTCCGAAAGAGACGTTCGTGAGCTCACAGCCGACTAAAGCGTTCGGTAAGAAAAGGCGAAGGTGGCAGCCGCGGCAGGAGGTACCGGAGGATACCGGCTCCTGGTCGTCCAAAAGAGACGTTCGTGAGCTCACAGCCGACTAAAGCGTTCGGTGAGAAAAGGCAGAGGTGGCAGCCGCGGCAGGAGGTACCGGAGGATACCGGCTCCTGGTCGTCCGAGAGAGACGTTCGTGAGCTCACAGCCGACTGAAGCGTTCGGTGAGAAAAGGCGGAGGTGGCAGCCGCGGCAGGAGGTACCGGAGGATACCGGCTCCTGGTCGTCCAAGAGAGACGTTCGTGAGCTCACAGCCGACTAAAGCGTTCGGTAAAAAAAGGCGGAGGTGGCAGCCGCGGCAGGAGGTACCGGAGGATACCGGCTCCTGGTCGTCCAAGAGAGACGTTCGTGAGTTCACAGCCGACTGAAGCGTTCGGTAAGAAAAGGCGGAGGTGGCAGCCGCGGCAGGAGGTACCGGAGGATACCGGCTCCTGGTCGTCCAAAAAAGACGTTCGTAAGCTCACAGGTAAGCGGCTGCATTTAATAAAATGGGCTCTGCTTTGTCTGCAGAGAAGGAGACGGTGCATGATTTTTTACTACGCATCACTAAAAAGCGGGGAGAGAAGCTTCCCTCTGACACGTTGTCCCGTTTGTTGAAATGGGGGCAAAGACGTGAGTTTTTTGTTACTCCTAATACGGTCTTTAATAAGGCAGTCTGGAAAAGTCTAGGCTCTAACCTCTGGAAGTTGGTCTCTCACAGCAACAAGGAGGCCGTGTCATTAAGCCTAATATGGTGCAAATCTAAAAAACTAATATAGAAACGCTTGCGGCAGAAGCCGAGGTCCAGTCAGCCATTAATAACCTCTTTCGGCCAAAAAAGGAGCCGCCTTATGTGTTGCCGGTGGGAGCCCGTAAGTTCTTTGGGGGTGAGGACACTATCATACCACTCATCCCCAGTGCACCCGAAGCTAATCCGAGTATCGTCCCGTTACCGGACGACCCCGCGGATAAAACGAAGGTCTCGAGCCCAAAAGGGGATAAGTTACAAAAATTTCAGGCGGAAATGTACAAACAGGGCCTTCAGCTACAGGACATGCTAAATCAGTTGTCCCATTTGGCCGGTGAGAGCCATCCCCCGCAGTCCCACACATTGCGAGCCCTAAACCAGCCCGGCTTTCCTGTCACCAATAATGTTTGTACCCCAAAGTTCCGAGCGGAGTTCCCGGGGCAGGGTGAGCAGTTGCAAAATAGGTTAAAAAGAATGGCGGAGCCAGGCTTATCTAACTTTAAAAGGACATATAGGAAAAAACCACCGGATAAGATCCCTCCAGCCGTGGCTCAAAACACAAATTGCTAAAAAGCCCGATGCCGCCACGCAGAAGCCGGACGACGACCCCGCGGCACCGTACTTGCACTTGTTGTTTGCTACAACCTAGACACCTGATAATGCTGTGCTTCTATTTGTTCAAACTCCTTATTATAGGAGCAGGGGTCTTTGTATATCCAAACTCTGTACCTTTTGTTAACCCACGACAAAATGTTTGGATCACCTGGGCAAACCAAACTGGCCAAGAAGCCCTTTTTGCTTGTCCATGGCCACCCCATCGAATCCCTTTAGAACATGTCTTATTGGCTATCCTTATTTACATCCCAATGGTTTTCGTGGGCATTTACGTAATATTATGTTTCTTTAAAAGTTCCTTATTTAAGAAAAAGGGGGGAGGTGTGGGGATGTATCATCCCTACACCAACCTAATGGAAAGTTCCATGAGGAGGTAAGGGTCACAATGGAACACTTGCAAGGTAATAAATCATGGCCTTATGTAAGGCCCCCCTGGTGGTCTAGGAATTATATAAAATAAGGTAAACAAGGTAATAAATCATGGCCTTATGTAAGGCCCCCTTGTGGTCTAGGATTATATAAGATAAGGTAAACAAATCATGGCCTTATGTAAGGAACGGTTGAACCAATCGGTGTGGGGCTATACATGTGATAAACACATGATTCTCCTTCTTGTCCAATCCGTAGATGTGTGATTATAGCCTAATTGTGTTATGTAATGTTAAGAAAAACTATAAAAGAAAGCTTGTAATAAACAGAATTGGATTCAGCTTGCAACCACATTGGTCGTGTGCTTTATGCGCTCCGCGTGGGACGCCACAAATGTCCACCACAGAGCTGCATTCAAGCCCTGTGTCCCATCATCGAGGACTGCAGAGTTTGGAGCACTTGTTTCCATAACATGCTAAAGCCTATGGCAGAGAGAATGCAAAGCTCTGCAGTGACCCAACACTCAGCCAGTATGAAATCACTGGTTTCAGAGTGGCAGCCGTGTTAGTCTCTATCCGCAAAAAGAACAGGAGTACTTGTGGCACCTTAGAGCCTAACAAATTTATTTGAGCATGAGCTTTCGTGAGCTACCGAGGAAGTAGGCTGTAGCTCACAAAAGTTTATGCTCAAATAAATTTGTTAATCTCTAAGGTGCCACAAGTACTCCTGTTCTTTTTAGGAAATCACTGTGACTCTAGGTTTTAATGAGGATTAAACTAGACAAAAAGTAAGATGGAATAATTGGAAAATCAAATGTTATGTGGTACTGTTAATTATGCCAGTTTGGGGATCGTGGCAATGGACAGTTCATGTACATAAAGTGTTTTATGGTTGGATATCAAATGTGTCCTCCCCATCAATTGTTTAGCCAGTAAAAGTTAGGAGGTCCCCTTCAAACCATATCCTTCATTGCTTTCTATTTAATATACAGAGAAATGAGGCTGTATTTGCTTCTAGACTGAACATTCAAGGTTCATAGGAGTTGAATATAAGGAGCATGTTTATTGCTCATGAACGTGAAGTACCATCATGCTAAATTATTCGTTTTTGCAGAAATGAGAGACGGCCTTGAAGTAATGGAAAATTGATTAACTACCCCTAGTATTACATATATAAATATTCCTCTCATGAATTTACTTGATGTGTTTTTGTGTTAATTTTTTCTTCAAACTTGGTTGCCTGAAGTTAGAATTGTCAGAATTCTAGAATTGCATCATAATTGACTGTTGTGGAAATGATTACGATGTCACTGAAGAATAATTTTTAGTTCAGATAGAAAATAAGTAGCAGGAGCAGATGAATTCTAATGAAACAAAAATCTTGTTTTCATGCGAATAAAGGAAGAAATCCAGAATATAACATATTAGCAGAATTGTTCCCAATAGAAAATGTCTCTGTTTTCCCATTGTTTTTCTTAAAGGTATTCTGTTTGACAGGTTGGGGCAATAGTCACTAACGACCCAGGTGAACCCTGAGGTTCTGCTCTCCTCCCTCCCCCCGCCCCACATCTTCCAAAGAAGCTATGTGATCTTAAATGTTTGGGATCACAGACATGTACATTCTGGCATCTGTACCCCTTCAATGACATCATGACTATGATGCCAGAGAGAGAGAGGCAACACTACGGATCACTGGGAGATCTAGTGATTTCTAGAGATCTCTCAGATTCCTAACTGGTGTAGGGAGAGCAGTATATCTGATCCTCTGACATCTTTCCTCTACCACCTAATTTTACTGTCCCAGTCTCCTCCTGATCCCTTAGGGAGGAGTATATTTCTTTTATAATAAACATAATTCTTCACTAGCTTATGCCTTTGGACCTAAAGTACATTCCTGAATTCGTACATCCAAGTTGATCATGCAATTTGCTCTTCCTTGCTCTTTGATGCTGGTAGGCAGAGGAAAGTATTCTGAAGAGCTTGCAGCTACAGTACAGGCTGTTTGATCAATTCACTCCATGGTCTAGGAGTACTCGTGGATTCCTCACCTATGCTGAGCTCTCACATAGAAAGCATTACGCATAGATGCTATTGCCATCTCTGCCTGACTAGGAGACTCTCTCCCATCCTAGCAGGTAAAGACCTGGCCTCAGTTATTCATACCTTTGTCACCTTGTGGCTGGATTACAGCAATGCAGTGTACTGGGGCATGAAGCCTTCAGGATTTAGGAAACTCATACTAATACAGAATGCTGCAATGCATCTCCTCAGCAAAACAGGCTGCCACAAGCACCTCAGAGCTTTCTATGCTGGCTTCCCACAGAATTTCAAATCTAGTTCAAAGTTTCACTCCATATCTTCAAAGTGCTCCATGACTTGTGCCCAAGATACTTAAAAGATGCTGAAAGCTCTGTGATTGGAGGTTGCGGTTGACAATTCCATTCCTCTGGCATAGTGGAACTGTCAAAACAAGAGTAATGCTCATCTGTGCAGGAGACAGAACTTTCTATGGGGATGGTCTGAGAGTGTGGAATGAACTCCCCCAAGAACTAAGGATGATCACAAACCCCACCACTTTCCACTCCAAGTCCAAGGTACATTTTATTGGCCTTGCCTTCTCTAACATAAACACATAGCAACAGGCATATTTATATAAAAAAACAAAAACAAAATAAAAAACCACACCCTTCATCACATACCTCCTATCAAAACAAGATACTACACTGCACACACTACTCCCTCTAGGAACAGGATGACAGAACAAACAACATGTGACAGAAGTTAATCACATTGTTTAATGCACTACCGGAAGGTGCTCAGATACTACAGTGAGCATAGTATAAGAACCTATATAGAACAGAATTCAGTCTCCTCCTTTACTGTTTCTTCTTTAGTTTCTTCACATTGTAACTATTAAATGACCCACTACGGTCATTCTTACGTTCTTAGCAAAGAAGGGGGGTTGTTTGGTAGAGGCATTGGTTTGCTTTGTTATAGTCAACGTTGGCATGAGGGGTCAAAGACAGCCAATCATCTTGATAATTTAGAAAGCAACACTGGTACTATTCTAGGCCTGTTCTAGCTCCCTGGCTGCTCAGTGCTCATGCCACCACTGTGACTATTCTTGTGTTGCCTTGTTCCTGCTGCTCCTACCTTGCACATATCTTTGCCTCAGCCCTGTCCCTGCCTGAGACCTCCCCCTTGCCTTACCCTGCTTGCTCCTGGTGATTCCAGTTTTGACTCTTGCCTCTGGTCTCTCATTCCAGCTCTGAGTCCCAGTGTCTGATCTCCAGCCTGATCCTTGGCTCTGGCTTCTGACTACACCATGAGCTCTGACACTAGGCCCTGATTTCTGATACAAGGTTCCTGATGCTCACTCCGATCTGTAGGCCAGACCCCCCACATCCTGCTTGCCTGACAGGTCAGAAATCTTCAGGGCTTTGGCTTTAGTTGCTTTTAGGAAAGTATAAGGGAAATCAAAATTGTGTCTCTAGAGCAAAAAGAGAATGCAAAGAGATCAGGAAGAACTTGAAGAAGCATCCTTTTCCCTGGGAAAATGTCTCCTTTATTAAAAGTGAGTCTTGTTAAGTTGAGATTTTCAAAGCAGTCTTGTCTGCATTTGGGTGCCTAACTTTGGACATTTAATTTTAAAGGAAAATGTGTATCTACATCTTCTGGATTGCTTTGACAATCTCAACATACATGATAAGGCCCACTTTACTGAAGCCACCATTTCTGGCAGGAAAATGGAATGAAAATGAACATGTCTTTATAGTTTTATGACCAAAGCCTGTGCAGCAGGATTTCAGGAGGGCTTTGAGTTTATGACACACACTTTCAGATATTTTGAAGAAGTTAATTAATGAGGCAAAGTGGTTTAGAAATATAGCATATGGAGTTCTTCAGTTTATATGCATTTCACCAAAAACATGACCAAACAAAGATTGTAATTTCTATTTCAAACCAGCCGGACCACAAAGATTAATATCAGCAACAGTAATTTATGGTAAATTAATTACCAAAATCTTTGACAATTCAAAATTCCATAATAGCTCCGGAATCTGGTAAACCACTTTCTCAGATCTCACAGGTTCTATACTACCCTTTTGACACATATCAGCATTATGAATCCCACAAACCGATGGGCTGGAGAAAGAAAGAAAGAAAACTCTTATAAAATGTGGAGGAAATCTGAAAGATGATGCAAAATATCAACATCAGATGCTCCCATATTTGATGTTTGCATAAAGAGAAATATCCCAAAGCTGCTAATGGGTTTTCCCTGCTCAAACAGAACCAGTCAGTGGAGTATGGCACTGCCTGAGGAGGGCAAAATGAAAGAGTCTAATGTTCTATCTTGTAAGGGAGCTGAAGGCCTCAAGCTTCTTTCAGGATCAGGCCCTTAACGAGGGATTTAAAACAGCAATCCTGATAGAAGAGGGAAGTAGATTTTCTTTGTGTGTTATAATGCTGGGTCATGGCTTGTTCTTTTGCGCCTTTCAGCCATCTACCCAGCATGGTTCTAGTGTGCAATACTACATAATTAGTAATGGCAGAATAATACTGATATGGTTCAGGAGTGAGCTGTACATTTCACCTTTCTCTGGCTCCCAATGGTCACCTCTTTCAAGTGACAGGCCTACATTTGCACTTCACCCAGCGTAGAATCCCACATTTCACCCCACTTTTAGACTGGATCATCAGACTTCAGCACCCCAGTTTACCAACCCTTAGTACTTGGACAATACCAGCTGGCTTTGATCCTCTCCAGGAGCTGTGACCAGTTTGAGAACGCAGCTTGTTCAAACAAAGTGTTATTTATCTACAGAACATAAGAAGCAGAAAAAAGAGAGCTATCACAACAAAAGCATAAACACACATTGTCTTATCTAAACTTAGCATTTGTTCCTCCCTTCATTTTTCTGGGGATCAAGTTCCAGACTGCTTTTCTGCAGACTGTCTCCCCTGACTCATCAGAGGCTCATTTTTAACTGCTTCCAGACTCTGTTTTACAGTTCCCACACAAAAATCTCTTGGGATTCAAGCTGGGGTCCTTTTTACCACCCTCCCTTCCCCTGCAGAACCTGTCAGGTCCCAGTTCCATATTAGGAGAGATAAACTTCAAATTATCACCTCAATTGTATGTTTGAGTATTGGTAGTCAGGGCTGTCTCTAGTCATTAGCTTTTGGTTCCAGTAATCCCAGGTTAACCAAGACTAATTTAACTTTTCATTACCTATTAGCCAGCAACTCAACCACCAAGTCCAGAGATATATACATAGCATTCATAAAATTACTACAGATCTTTCACATTCCTCAGATACCATAGTGCAACAGCTCCCCATTATAAAATAAATAATAATAATAAAACTAACTCTTACATCATGCATTCCCTCCAAAGTGCTTTACAAAGGAAGTTAGGAACATTATCCCCCACTTTACAGTTAGGAAAACTGAGTCACAGAGTAGGGAAGTGACTTATCCTAGGCCACCCAGCAGCAGAGCAGAGACTAGAATAAACATTTCCCCATATAGTTCAAGTCTTAGTTAAAAGATATCTGTAATATGTATTGCTTCCAATCCATCATCTGACTCCTACTGGGATGGGGACAAAATGGAAATCTCTGTGTACAAAAATATGAAACGGAAAAAGAGCCTTGGGTTTTCAATTTGGCATATTGAGGAATATCCATCAGACTCTTGGCAAATGACTAGATAAGTCATCAGAAAGGTAGATAAATTAAATAATAAAGCTCAAATTATCAAATAATTAATGTCTAACTAGCAAACTCTCTGAGATTTAGTAAGTTGAACCCTAAATCTTTCTCTAGTCAGACAGCTAATATGTCAACAGGCTTTATTAGAGTTTCATTTTCATAAATTAACAGGAGCCATTTTCTTTGTTAAACAAGATGATATGTGGGAAACAATGATATGTGGGAAGCAATGTATTTATAAAACTAAATAAGATTTTAAATAAGTCTGACCTACACTGCAGGATTCTCAATCAGTCTTATGTGACTTAGGTTCAGCAGCCATTGATAAAGCACAGCATACACAATCTCGAGAGGTCAGTTTGATATTTAAAGTTTACAGAGCAGTGACTGACAATAAATGTTTACTTCCAGTGCTGTTTCATGGCTGGCAATGATTGTGTTTATTTTTAAATCATAATTGCACAGCTAAATGTACAAATTTGGTACACACAGCCCAGGAGCCAGTTGCAGAATATCTTTATAGTCCATATGGTTGTAAAATTTGTTGTGGATTACCCTTAGGCACACATCAATCAGAAAACTGTCATCTTTGCATTTTCTATATTGATTGAGCAGGACAGTTGAACTTTCTTCTCCTCTTCTTTCTTTAAGTTATTTTTATAGCAGGACATGTATTTATAGCAATCTAAAAGCAAAGATCACAATAAGGGAAAATGCATCTGATTTCTTTCCAGATTACTATCTGGGTATTTTTCTTTACTATTAAATTACAGTTTTCAGCGTAAACCATGTTATAGGGTACCATTAGGGTGACCAGACAGCAAATGTGAAAAATCAGGACGGGGGTGGGGGTAATGGGAGCCTATATAAGAAAAAGACCCCAAAATCAGGACTGTCCCTATAAAATCAGGACATGTGGTCACCCTAGGTACCGTGCCTATGCCATTGTGGTTAAATTAAGAGATACATGATACAAGTGGTCTTTTGGATGAGATGTAAATCCAAGGTTCTGACCCACTTGCAATAATTAAAGATCCCATTGGACCTTTTACAAGAATAAGAGTGTCTGGAAAAATTCCAGATTGGGCCTATCTATGAGTCCTTTTCAAATGGATATGATATTCTTCCTCCATTCCAGCTCTAGATAGCTGCATAGTTTTGCTGCATGCTCCTAAATATCTGGTTCATTCCACCCCACAGATGGTTGCATTTCAGTGTGTGTGTGAAATGATTATTCTGGCCATAGTCCTGTGTTCCCACATCCACAAGCAGATGAGCCCTGAGTGGCAGTAGAATTAGCACAGTTCTGTGCAGGGTAATCTAAGGTAGGTAGGTGGCGAGCCTGAGAAAGGTGGCCAGACTGCAATCATTGTACACCATAGAGCTGTGTTCTGTGGGGATCGGGACACCATCTGCAGTAGCATTAAGATAGTTGTGTGTGTGTGTGTGAATAGACAGAGGTATAGTTTATACACACAAAAAAATCTTCTATCCCTGTGCAAAGCCCAAGTACTAATTCTTTGTGTGGGAGCTCTTCACAGGCCAGGGAGTGGAATCTTCCTCACAGGTGACTCTAAAGCAGTTGCATGTGTGGAGATTAGTAGTGGACCCACATAGGTGCTCAGATACCATGATAATGGACCCAGTATAAAAACCTTGAGGGAACAATGACATCACGACCATTATGCAATATGGTCCCCATTTTTCACTATGACAGTAAATGAGAATTGTAAACAAGCCAGGCCTTTAAAATGAATAAACTTCTCATAATGTAGAGGTCACTAGAGAAGCAGACCTAATATCAGAATCTGTCCAGAGTAAGGTACATGAAGCCTTGATCCAAGGCCAAGTTTTATTTGGATTGATTTTCTTTAGCTAACAAAAGAGACATTAACCAGAACAAGTACAAATTGTGCAAGTCCAGAACAGCTACCATTTCTGACCACACTATGCATTATGGAACGGTTCTGCTGTAAAACTACATTGTTTCATTGATGTTCTGTTTGGCTCTATGCAACTGTGTGAGTAAAGTTAAGATGAGGTATTGAATTACTCACGGGACTGGTAATGGGACATAAGGGGTTTTGCGTCTAGGTTCCCAGTTCAAACCCAGTCAACCTCAGTAATTACTAGAATTTTTTTTCCATTTGAAGGCTGTTAGGGGGTCTTATGTGAAAAGAATTCGGGATTTCAGTCCAGTTTCCAATGGAAAAGTGTCAGCATTAACCAAACACTCACCATCACAATTGACATCAATTATCACCCTACAGAGGGTGCAAGGGCTGAACTACCCTCGCAAAGGAAGAGATGGTCACTCCAGGTGAGAGGTGAGGCATAATGACAGGACAGAGAGAGACAGCTTGCACAGCTACTGCCCAGGCTGTACTTGTTCTGCAGATAAACAGCAAACTCCAGTCATCAGGGCTGTCAGACTGGCATTTTTTAAAAATAAGAACATTATGATACAGTGTTTGAAGGGCTGGCTGCCTAGCAGTTAGCATACCTGACTTCCGGCCCCTGGTTTCTCTGACCAGGCAGCAGGGGTGCCTAATTCCTGATCTTAGGCTGGGAATCTTCTGGCCTCCACTTGAATCTGGGCCTCGGCCCTTAAGGGGGTGCAGTAGGGAGACCCCGGCCTTCCCTCTCTACCTTGTCCTAGCCCATGGCCCCATGGGAAGCAATGCCAGCAGGATCCTCTGAATAGAGAATTCAAGTCCACTGCCCTGGGCTATTTCCTACCTATGTCCCTTCACTTTGGGGCATAGCCCCTATCATCCAGTCTGTAGTGGCTCAACTTGAGTAGCATCCCCTCGTGGAGCTTTTGCTGCATCCTGCCACAGTCTCAGGTCCTCTGGTCAGTGTGGATGTAAGCCCCACAATGTCCTCAAAGTCAAAATAGTAATGTTCACTCACTGCTGGGTGCTCCCCAGTCTCCTCAACAGTCTCTCCTAGTCAGGAGTGCTTCTCCCCCAGCAGCTGTCCTGTCTGTCAGGTGTGTAATGATGGCACCCCTCCAGTAGAGAGGCAGGACTATCTCCTGCCTCTTCGCCAGTCAGCCCTGAACTGAGCCAGCTTCTCTCCTTTTCTTCGCCCTCCAGGCCTGGCATTGGCTGCAGGTGTAGCAGGATGGGGCTATTTGGGCCCATAGGCTCTCTTTAACCCCTTTTCTTCTGGTGTGAAGTTTCTCTGATCCATCACACACATTTACAAGAAAAATATGAAATTGTGCCATGCCTTGTATTTTGTAACCTGCTCAGTAGAGATAACAGAAGTATTGGGAGCATAAGCTTTCGTGGGTAAGAACCTCACTTCTTGCATCTGAAGAAGTGAGGTTCTTACCCACGAAAGCTTATGCTCCCAATACTTCTGTTAGTCTTAAAGGTGCCACAGGACCCTCTGTTGTTTTTTACAGATTCAGACTAACATGGCTACCCCTCTGATACTCAGTAGAGATGTTCCTTTTGGTCTTCATTTGCATTGAATAAAGGTATTATTATAAAACTTTATTAAATATTACTATTATTTGTATTGTGGTAGCACCTAGGAGCCCAAGTGATGGACCATGACCCCATTGTACCAGGCATAATACATCCTTTGAGCCCCATACACAGTCCATACCATCCTCTATATCACAGTCTTCTCACTTTTCATGGAAAGCCTTATCTTCTAACCAAATAGAAGTTTTGCCATTGCCTTCAGTGGAAGTCAGACTGGGCATCCGGAGAAGATGTACTATGTTTGTCCAAGGTCCACATATGTGTTATTTTGCTAGACTGTGATTTATGTGTCTATGGGCATTCATGGGACTAACTCCTCCGTTTTCACACACCTGCACCTGCAAAAGGCTTTGTCTAGTGACGGCATTCTGATGGTTTGCATTGAATGGCTGGTTGGGATGTACAAATTATTACTGTTATTCATTATTTGTATTACAGTAGCATTTTAGAGGCTTCAGTTAATCTGAGCCTGGTGTGCTACAAGCTTGTGACAATCAGGGTCCAGACACCTCGAAGTAGAACAAGGGATTTGAACCCCAAAGAATAAGCAGTTGAATCGACTGATTATATAGAATGTTATTGTGCTATAAAAACATGTTGAGTAAGGTCTTTTATGAAAGCTTGTAATGTTCTGTAATAATCAGAGGATTTGTATTTGTGTATATAGAGAACTGTGCTCATAAAGCTTTGACTGCACCTCACAGCAGGACAGTGAGCGATCAGACAGGTAGCGACACCTCCCAAGCCAGTTGTTTACATGAAACCACTTTAAGTACGCATCCACTGTCCAGCCCAAGAAAGGACAGCCATAGGCCACTAAAGTTATGGAAAGACACAGACATCCCATTTCTAAGAGGGGGGAAAAACAAAAGGGAAAAAAGCCTTTAAAAAACAGACTTGTGTCTGTGGTTTGACATCCAGAAACTGAGGGACAGTCACTTGGCAGACACTGTACATGAAATGCTGGATCCTCCCTATGGTTAAAGCGTATGCTGGGAAACTGTTCAAAGGCAATGGGTAACTTGTATTAGAAAAGAGATTTAATCTCATATGGAAGCGTAAAGTCTGAGGTTGTGTCTATAATCTGTATATGTTTGCTTTCCCTTCCTATTTCGTCTCTGAATCTCTGGCTTTTCTATTAAATAAATTTTTATTTGTTTTTACCCCAGGCAGGTCTCTGTTGTGAAAACTGTGTGGAGTGTCCCCCCCAAAGTGAAGTGGTGATGTGGGGGCTGGTTTCACACACTGGGGGTGATGAACCAGAGGGGGAACAGTCAGGGTGTGTGATAGTTAAGAACTTGAGAAGGACAGATTTAGGGAGACTCAGGACCTGTTGGTGTCACCCTGCAAGGAGTAACTAAGCTGGTAAGAGCATGGGTGAGACCTTGTGCTTGTCGGGTGGCTCCTGGTGTCAAGGAATGAAACCAGAGCTGCACAACACAAAGGACCCTAAGATTACTGGACTGGCAATGACAGAACCTCTTATTGGTCTAGGTAATCCCCAAAGCATCACAATTCTGTACAAACAGATAAAATAAGACAGTCTAGGCCAGGGGTCTCAAACACGCAGCCCATGGGCCACATACAGCCCGCGGAGCTATTTCCTGCGGCCCGCCATAGCCGCTGACTCCCTCCCACTTCCCTCCCCAGTGTGACATGTCCCCATTCCTCTGCCTACCTACCAGCGCTTCCCGCTGCCAAACAGCTGTTTGGCGGTGTTTAGAACTTTCCAGGACGGAGGGGGGAGGAACAGGGATGTGGCATGCTCAGGGGAGGAGGCGGAGAAGAGGTGGGGACAGGGCGGGGATTTGGGGAAGGGGTTAGAATAGGGGCAGGGAGGGGGAGCATGAGCTGTATGCTATTCTGGTTTATGCATCATCAACAGAACTTTTGACTATGAGTCTAATCCAACCCCCACTGAAGTCAATGCCATTCTTTCCATTGATTTCAATGGGAGTTAGACAAGACCCTAAATTCCAGTTGCTGAATATAGTACTGGTGAAGAAACATAAGTGAGAAAGAACACTGCTGGACTGAAATTACAAGGTACATTTGCAGACCTGTGTAAAGGGGTCCACTCACCGCAGGAGCACCTCCTTGTGGGTACTCCACTCTTTTAAGCCTCTTGTAAGAATCCCTAATCCAGGACAGAACCACCGGGTTTACTCTCCTCCTAACCTCCTCCTTGTCTCTAGCCAACTCCCTTTCACTCTAGGGAGTGGTTGCAGACCTCCACCCTGCAGCCTCCTTCCTGCTGTCACTTCCTGGCTTTATCATCCTAGCCCAGATCTTCCCTGTGCTGGGCTTCATCTTCCATTAGTTCTTATCAATCCCTGGCTTCCCTCCAGGTGCAACATATAAGGTTAATTGGCCCTTTCTGGCCCACATTTACCCACTCAGGGCTTGTGTGGGATGGGCACCCCATCACAGACTGACAGAAATTTTTTTTAACTCATACAATTAACAAATTAACGCTGCCAGCTAAGTGGCCAAAAATGAAATAACTGTCAAAATTAGCATTGACTTGTCACATTACAGTTTCTAAAAAGTTAATATATTGACTTTTAATAGCATACTATATTGCTCTTCATTTTTTACTATACTTTTGTATCATTGTATGAAAAGGTTTCAGTGATGCGGACCTCTGGCCAATGTTCTAGTCCTCATGTGGCCCTCGTGGTGATTTGAGTTTGAGATCCCTGGTCTAGGCTCCAGAGACCTCAAATAAATCTATACAAAGGGAGTAGCATGTCACTTTGCGCAATATAGTTATGTTATTCCCACAATTAATAAGGTGATAACGGTGATATTTTCTCCTGCAGAACAGGTCTATATCATTATCAGCTTCCCCCCGCCCCCGCCATTACATTCTTGTTGCTCTATGACTGTAGGTATTTATGTTCAGTCAATCTACAGAGTGCTGCTAATAGATAGGGTCCTACCAAATTCATGGTCCATTTTGGTCAATTTCACGGTCATAGGATTTTAACAATCGTAAATTTAATGATTTCAGCTATTTAAATCTGAAATTTCACTGTGTTGTAATTGCAGGGATCCTGACCCAAAAAGTAGTTGTGGGGGGGATCGCAAAGTTATTGTGGGTGGGTGGTGGTTTGCGGTACTGCTACCCTTACCTCTGTGCTACTGCTGGCAGCGGTGCAGAAGTAAGGATGGCATGGTATGGTACTGCCACCTTTACTTCTGCGCTGCTGCCTGCAGAGCTGGGCCCTCAGTCAGCAGCCACCACTCTCCTGCCGCCCAACACTGAAGGCAGCAGCACAGAAGTAAGGGTGGCATGGTATAGTATTGCCATCCTTACTTCTGTGCTGCTGCTGGTGGAGCGCTGCCTTCAGAGCTGGGCACCTGGCCAACAGCCGCCGCTCTCTGGCTGCCCAGCTCTGAAGGCAGTGCAGAAGTAAGGATGGCAATACCGTGACTCCCTTAAGATAACCTTGCGACCCCCCTGCAACTCCCTTTAGGGTCAGAACCCCCAGTTTGAGAAACGCTAATCTCCCCTGTGAAATCTGTATAGTATAGGGTAAAAGCACACAAAAGATTAGATTTCACAGGGGGAGGCCAGATTTCAGAGTCCGTGACGTGTTTTTCATGGCCGTGAATTTGGTAGGGCCCTACTGATAGATTAATCTGCTTGTTTATAAGTTTTATCAGCTAGTCTCATTACTCCATCATCTAGGCGGATTTTCATGAATGATTATTATCATGGAGCTTGTATATAGGGTGACCAGATAGCAAGTGTGAAAAATCGGGACGGGGGTAGGGGGTAATAGGCACCTATATAAGAAAAAGCCCTGAATATCGGGACTGTCCCTATAAAATTGGGACATCTGGTCACCCTACTTGTATAATACAGAACCAGGGCAAGAAAAAGAGAAACTGGTATTATTCCAGTACTCTTGATGTCAAATTTTGACCTTACTGTAACTATTGTTATATGAAAGTGTAACGTGCAGCATATTTCAAACCTAATGTACACTGGCCAGTCTTTAGCCTCATTCAGACATTAACCTGTACTGTGTTTTTCTGGACAGGGACCAAGCTTTCCTTCCTGCAATTCCCATGATTCCTGGAAACAGAGTGAATCGTCTAGAAAAACGGTTGTCCAGTCAGGAGAGGACCACAGCTGTTCTCCTAGATCAGGCCTTTCGAATCAAAGATGACATTGTTTCTTATCTTCAAGGAAGTAAGGGCCATCAACAGGGGGAGACAACAGCACGACAACTGCTAGAAAACCACATACAGATTATTACAAGCATAGTTAAGAAGCTCAGCCATGATATAGAGGTAGGTCTGCATTTGTTCTTGGAGCTGGTGGGATTTGTTGCATCTCTAGTTTCCTATAATTCAGTCAGGACCAATATATTTTTCAACTATAGAAAGATACTTAATATTGTATAAGCAGCTAATATTAGTATACCTTTGCTCTCCCTGAGAGGCCAGCTACCCACTTCTGCCCCAGTTATTGAGCATGGGACAGTTCTCAGAGACTTCTTGGCCTTCTCAAAAGGTTAGATTTTCTCCAGTGGCTAAGATCTGCATCAGCAGGGACATCAGGGAGCTAATTACAGTTCCCTGATTCCCCTATGCAAGGGGCATTTACAACTGGCCATATACAGACAGATTCAGACCTCATTTTGTCCAGAGTGGCACAAATGGCCTGGAAAAGGGAGATAATTTGGCTCAAAGATTCTGCTCATTAGAAGTTGGAACATGCTTGGACTTGTTAAAAACACATGGAGACATAAAATACCGGTTGGCCTGATGAACAGAGAAACCCATAGTTGTTTAGGGCTTTGTGATGGGGTGAATTTCTAAAGATTTGTATCCAACCCCTTTAGGGCCGAATATCTTCCAGGATCAAGTTTTTCATCAGATTTCTAATCTGTCATTATTTCAACTGGACCAGGGAACACCCTCTCTTGCCCTATAGGAGTGCTTGCATTTCCATGTGAAACCAGGAAATGCAAAGGCTTGTGAAAGTAAAAATAAAACAGTTAATAGAGCTTAACACTGTGGTAATTAAATGAGAAGATGAGAATTTAAACTATTGAACCCTCAAGAAATGCTAACAATAAAGTTCTCAGTGGCACTCACCAGAAATTGGACGATTGATAGCAACTCCAAGATTAATTGTACTGAAATTGTCACTTAAAATTCCTCTGTTCCACACTTCAGCGCTTGAATTTGGTCTCCAGATTTGCTGCAGCCTTAGCTGCCCAGCTTCCCAGCACACCAAGACAACAGTGCCATGGGGAGCCCTTGAAGCACTTAATTCAAGGGTACTTGGTTCCTTCAGTGCCACTGCCTCAGCAGTCCTGCACCCCAGGCAGCTGTGCTGGAGGAAGCCAGTATCTCTGCACCAGGGCACTAGAATTTGAAGGGTTCCCTGGCATTGCTGCCTCAGCTCCATGGAGCAATAAAGCAACAGAGGCCTTCGATAGGGCCCTTCAAGCCTTGGTGCAGAGTTCCCTCACAACCTAGGCCCCCTGGATAGCACTCATCCCTCCCATGCAGGCATCTACAACCAAGTCACTCATCTTCCATCCCATAATTCCTATATCCTCACTGACCCACCTTCATTTCCCCTGGTGCACCACAGAAATTGTACTGAGACAATCCCTGCCCCAAAGAGCTTACAATTTATTTTTCTGTTTACAAAGTGCCTAGCAAAAGGGGGACCTGGCCCATAATGGGGGCTGCTAGGTGCTCCCACAATACAAACATTATTAATAATTATTAATTATTAATAATAATAATAAATATGGAGCCAGGGTGAGCATATATATGCTAAAAATCATAAAGCATAGCCTTTATTTTTAAAGGTATACAAATCAAGTAATTTACCCTCCATCCCCAAAATCTGAGTACTTTAAAATTGTTAGAATCTTGGGGTATTCTCTAGCCTGGAATTCATTTTTTTAACTCCACCACAGAATGTAATAGTCACTATTAATTCAGATCTTGGCAAAGGCAACTGATAGGAAGAATTTAAGTTAACAAACTGTGTTCCCAGAACCATCCTGACATTTTGATGACATCATTAACAATGCTCAGCAAAAGAGGTAACCACAAAACAGTCATCAAATACTTCTGGCTGGTGTTGCATAAGAAACAGCAGGACAAAAGCAATCAGTGTTTGTCAGATTGAAAACAACAAAACCATTAGTGAAAGAAACACTTAAAAATGATTGAACACTGACTTTGACCAGCATTGAACAGCTTTCACAGGTGCAGTTATTTGAATATATTTCACTCCCCCAAGGTTGGCAAGTTGTGGGAACTTAATACTGTTTGGAGTCCAGGAAATTAGATGAAGAACTGGAGTAGTGATTTCTCTCAATAAATAGGATATTGGTGCTTTCCATCTTAATAAATGAAAGACAGATACTGCTTTTGTCAACCAAAGAGCAGGTGTCTTTCATTCAACATTTCATATTTGTGGATTTATCGCACCACATTTGCCTTGTTAGGCATACTACAAATGAATCATTTGAGCTGTGCTAATACACTTGACCTTTTGAGAATAACATTTTTCTACCAAAGAACAAAAATAAATGTATAGGGCTCACTATTTCGGATGCATGTCATGTGCATTGTCACTGGAGCTGTGCAGACAGAATGAAAAGATTGTCATTACATTTTGCTCTCCACATTTCCCAGCCCCCTCAGTTCTCTCATGCGCCATCTCTCTCAAGCCAATGCTAGAATGCCTCCTTCTGCTGCAGAGATGTTACAGAGCTGATGTAGGGGCCATTTATGTTAGGGGTATTCCCTGGTGGCATTAGGGCCCTTATGGCTGCCCTATGACCGCTTTGCACCAATCTAAGTGGTATTAAAAAGGGTCACAGGTCAAAGATAAATCAGGCCTATAATTTTTTCTGACTGTTTGACAGTGTGTTAAAACAAGTCAAAAAAATTTCTGTTAACTCTCAGAAATACATGGGATGGGCTCAGACAGTCAGGGATTCAGAACAAGGGCCATGTGACTTTCATCTATATCACTTCCACAATACAGCCAAAGTCAGCTCAATATCTACAATGCATCACAAAAGCTGCCTTCAAAACTTTTGCTAAATTCTGTGTAACAAAGATAAAAACTGTACCCAGCTTCAATGATAATTTTACTGATTCAAAAATGTTGCATTAAGCACTGCATGTTCGAAGAAGCTCCAGGAACTTGACAATGGGCAAATCTCAAGTTACTCTGATTTTACATAGAATGCTATACTCAGCTCTAATCAACAGATAGCTTGAAAAATCTGCTACTGTGTTTGTGCAGTATGGAAGTTTTCAATGTATATGTCCTCTCTCCTGCTCAAATTGGAACTCATCCTAAAATGTTTACTCAACTCTGTTAGTTATATCAGACAGACAGAATTAGAGGTGGGGCTGGTAACACAACTTCATGTTAAGGTTGCCTGCCAGTTCCCATTATATGACCCTGTTTTCAGTTACTTATAACTTTGCCAAACCTTATCTGTTCAAGCTCAAATGTCCCATGCTGGGTGTGTGCCTCAGCTTTATATATATATACACACACACACACAAATCTTCAGCCAAAATGGAATAGCCACTTCTGAGAACAAGGCTAATGAAAAATACAATATTTTGCCCATGTTAAAAAAAATCACAGGGCTGTGCTTTGGACGTATTAACTGCTGTATCCTGTAATGCTAAGTCTCTGGAAAAAAAGTCAGGTCCTAGATGACTCATAGACTGTATGGCACAAAGGGACCATCATGATCATCTAGTCTGTCCTCCTGCATATCGCAGGCCACAGAACTTCAACCACCCATTCCTATAATAGGCCCATAACTTCTGGCTGAGTTATTGAAGTCCTCAAATCTTCATTTAAAGACTTAAAGTTACAGACAATCTACCATATACTCTAGGTCAAACCAGCAAGAGACCCATGCCCCATCCTTCAGAGGAAGGCTAAAAAACCCCAGGGTCTCTGCCAATCTGACCTAGGGAAAATTCCTTCTCAACCTCAAATATGGCAATCCATTAGACCATAAGCATGTGGGCGAGACCAACCAGCCCGACACCTGGGAAAGAATTCTTGGTAGTAACTCAGAGCCCTCCCCATCTAGTGTCCCATCTTGTAGCAATTGGAGATATTTGCTAATAGCAGTTGCACATGGGCTGTATGTCATTGTAGACAATCTCTTCATACCATCCCCTCCAAAAAATGTATCAAGCTCAGTACTAAAACAAGTTAGGATTTTTTTTTGCCCCCCCTACTACTTTCCTTGGAACTCTGATGGTTAGAAACCTTTGTCTAATTTCATGCCTAAACTTCTTGATGGCCATTTTATATACATTTTTTTCTTGTGCCAACATTTGCCCTTAACTTAAATAATTCCTCTCCCTCCCATGGTGTTTATCTCTCTCATGTATTTATAGTGAGCAATAATAACTTCTCTCAGACTTCATTTTGTTAGGCTTAACAAGCCAAGCTCCTTAAGTCTCCTTTCATAAGGGAGGTTCCCCATTCCTCTGATGATCCAAGTAGCTTTTCTCTGCACCCGTTCCAGTTTGAATTAATCTTTCTTTAACAAGGGAGACCAGAATTGCACACAGTATTCCAAATGAGGTCTCACCCAGTGCCTTGTATAATGATAACAACACTTCCCTGTCTTTACTGGAAATACCTCGTCTGATGCATCCAAGGATTGCATTAGTCTTTTTCATGGCCGCATTATATTGGCGGCTCTTAATCATCCTGTGATTGACCAAAACACCCAGGTCTTTCTCCTTCTCTGTCGCTTCAACTGATACATCTCCATCTTACAGCAAAAATTCTTGTTGTTAGTCCTTAAGTGCATGATCTTTCACTTTGCATTGTTAAATTTCACCCCATTTCTATTACTCCAATTTTCAAGGTTGTTCAAATCTTCTTGTATGATATTCCAGTCCTTCTCCATATTGGTAATATATCCCAACTTTGTGTCACCTGCAGATTTTATTAGCACACTCCTACTTTTTGTGCCTAGGTATTAGTGAAAATGTTAAGTAAGATTGGTCCCAGCACCAGTCCCTGAGGAACTCCACTGGTAACTTCTGTGACCGAAAGCATCCCTCTATTCACACTGTACACACCATTGTAATAGTCTTAATACAAAATATGCTTTGGGAGGTATCATTTGAAAACTGATAACTTGCTGGTCAATAATATCATGGTGAAATGTGTGTAGCAAAATTATATGTAAAGTTATTAATACCCACGTATAATGTTGCTAGCACTTGTTCAAACCCACACAATCTTGACTAGCCAAAAGTTGTTAAAGAGTTCTGTCTTAAACAAAGGAATGTGTGTTTACTTCAGTTTACATATAAGTAGTATACAGGGTCCTTGAGGCAGCAGGAGGGGGAAATGACAGGAGACAAGGCAAATCTGCATTTCAGCATACACACGGCGAAGAAAGAGCATGGAGCCAACTTCACCACCAGACTCCACGCCACCTTCTTTATGGTTTGAATAAACTTTGCTTTGAGGGGTAATCCTCAGAAGAGTCCACTTGAAAGGGTGACTGGACTATAAAAGTGAGTATTGGAATCAGGCATGGAGATTACATAAGCATCTCCCAGATTCCTAGTTTAAAGCTCGTTCAGTCAGTTGTGCCAGCCTCTATCCCAGAAGTCTATTTTCCTCCCTGCTCAGGTGGAGTCTATCCCATGAGAACAGTCCTCTGTCCGTGAATCTTCCCAGTGGTTGAACATCCCCAAACCCTCCTTATAGCACCACTGCCTGAGCCATCGTAATATTGTCTCATCTTCATTGTCCTCTTCTAGGGACAGGTAGAATTCCACTGAAGATCACCTGAGCTCCCATTTCTTTAAGTGTCTTTCTTGGTCTGGTGTAGTCTTCCTTGATGTGCCCCAGCAAAAATCTAGCAGTATCATTTGTTTCCACGTGAAGGACAATCAGTGGATTCCTTCCTGCTCCCATTAGGATCCTCTTCAGCCTCAGATCCATATCCCATATCTTAGATTCCAAAATTTTGAGCACCCAAAATAAGTAGATTTTTTTACCTTAAACTTTCTGCGCCTTAGTTATCCATCTGTAAAATGGGAGTAATACCACACCCTTACCTCACAGGATGTTTTTAAAATAAATTAATGTTTGAGAAGCACTCAGATGTTATAATGATGAACACCTTTGAAAAGCACATGAGAAAATTAATAACTCTATCTTCAGAGTAGGGTTTGAATAGAATATAGTAATTAAGGTATGTGCCCACACATTGAACAATGAGGATAAAACAGTTCATGCTGTACACTTGAATGCAGTCTGGGTCCTATGGAAAAAAATAGCATGTGATCATATAATTAAAGATTGAATCATAATGCATATGCACAAAGGGGGCAAATTAAGTTTTCATAGGCAACCTTCATTTGGGATTTCCTGACTTTTGTTTGCTTGACTTTGCAAACTTAAATGTTCTTGCAATGTAGTTTTTATTTGTGTAATTTAGATAGACACTATAAAGGAGTACTGCTGTGCTGTAGAAATTGAAATGAAAACTTTGACAACTCTTTCTTTAAAGGATGTTTTTGCTAAGCTCTGAAATATTAATAAATGAATAATGAAGTGGTAAACTAAACAAGCTAATAGGATGTGACTATGAATTTATAGGTTTTGGAGAAAGAAATAAGAACAAGAGATAATGTTGCAACAGGAACAACTTTTGCTGTTCAAAGTTTGGACCATAAATACCTACATGGATTTGGGGACCTGCGTGGAAGGGTGGCCAGGTAAGTAAAACATAATGGGCCTGATTCTCATTTTCACTGCTCTAGGTGTGTAAAGGGGCCTTAAAGTGGGTATAAGAACATAAGAACGGCCATACTGGTTCAGACCAAAGGTCCATCTAGCCCAGTATCCTGTCTTCTGACAGTGGCCAATGCCAGATGTCCCAGAGGAAATGAACAAAACAGGTAATCATCAAGTGATCCATATCCTGTCACCCATTCCCAGCTTCTGGGAAACAGAGGCTAGGGACACCATCTCTGCCCATCCTGGTTAATAGGCATTGATGGACCTATCCTCCATGAACTTATCTAGTTCTTTTTTGAACCCTGTTATAGTCTTGGCCTTCACAACATGCTCTGGCAAGGAGTTCCATAGGTTGACTGTGCATTGTATGAAAAAATATTTCCTTTTGTTTGTTTTAAACCTGTTGCCTATTAATTTCATTTGGTGACCTCTAGTTTTTGTGTTATGAGACGGAGTAAATAACACTTCCTTATTTACTTTCTCCACACCAGTCATGATTTTATAGACCTCTATCATATCCCCCTTAGTCATCTCTTTGTCATGCTGAAAAGTCCCAGTCTTATTAATCGCTCCTCAGATGTCAGCCTTTCCATACCCCTAATAATTTTTGTTGCCCTTTTCTGAACCTTTTCCAATTCCAATATATCTTTTTTGAGATGGGGCGACCACATCTGCATGCAGTATTCAAGCAGTGGGTGGACCATGGATTTATGTAGATGCAATATGATTTTTTCTGTATTATTTAATATCCATTTCTTAATGATTCCCAACATTCTGTTAGCTTTTTTGACTGCCGATGCACAGAGTGGCTGTTTTCATAGAACTATCCACAATGATTCAAAGATCTCTTTCTTGAGTGGTAACAGCTAATTTAGACCCCATCATTTTATGTGTCTAGTTGCCTAGATTATGTTTTCCAATGTGCATTACTTTGCATTTATCAACATTGAATTTCATTTGCCATTTTGTTGCCCAGTCACCCAGTTTTGTGAGATCTTTTTGTAGCTCTTTGCAGTCTGCTTTGGACTTAACTATCTTGAGTAGTTTTGTATCTGCAAATTTTGCCACCTCACTGTTTACTCCTTTTTCCAGATCATTTATGAATACGTTGAATAGGATTGGTCCAGTACAGACCCGTGGGGGACACCACTATTTACCTCTCTCCATTGTGAAAACTGACCATTTATTCCTACCTTTTGTTTTCTATCTTTTAACCAGTTACCAATCTATGAGAGAACCTTCCCTCTTACCCCCATGACAATATACTTTACTCCCTTTTACACTGCCAGAGCAATGTGAAGTGTTCTTAGTGCAAATAAGAATCAGGTTCAATGTGTTAGTAAAATACAGTACCAGGTTTACAATGGTGCCAATGGTGCCATGATGCCAGGCCCACACTCAGAAGGGGCCCTGGCATCCAGACTGTGGACCTGCCCTCTGCTCCACCCATGCTCTGTCCAGAAGCTCTGCCTCATTCAGCCTCTTCTCCCCAAGATCCCACCCGGAGCTCACTCCTCTCTGATCCCGGCCCGCCCCTGCTCACTCCTCTCCGCCCCTTCCCCACCATGTTAGCAATGGGCAGGGCCTCAGGGGAAGAGGCCGAGTGGGGGTGGGGCCTCAGGGCAGAGCACAGGCGGGGCCCAGGGAGAAGAGGCTGAGCGGAGGTGCGGCCTTGGGGCAGAGCATGGGCAGAGCAGGGGGTGGGGTAACGGTTCAGGTATTGGAGCCGAAAAGATTAATCTGGCCCTGGTAAAATCTATAATGCTAATGAATAATAATTACATCTTTCAGACTCAATTCTTCCTCAAAAACGTATAACATTTTAGAGATATTATCCTTGATGTGCTGGCTAGATTTCAACTTGAGTAATTACATTTCCCCCATCTAAATTCCCCTGTAGTTTCAATTATATATGGCATAGAATTTTTCATTTCCTCTCCTAAAACTGAGCACAGCAACACTACTGTACGACAGCTAAGTACCACTGTGTTCCACCCCAGAGAGGGATGCATTTAAGTGGTGGATGCAGGGATATCTGTAGTCTGTAAAGTGCATTCAATATTTTGGAATATGTAGATGAGTGTTGTGCTGGAGAAATTTTCAGAGTGCTAGGGAAAGATAGACTTCTTCCCCTCAGGCTATGCTGTAGCAAATATTGCCCAGATAACTTGCACCTAATAGAGAGTTGGCTGAGAAGCTCTCTGGCCCGCTGATGTTAATTTTTACTAAATCTGGAATAGTGGGGGAATTCCAGAAGATGGAACGGTGCCAGTATTGTACCAATATTAAAAAGGGCAAGCAGAATGTCCATTCTGGTTAGTCTGATATCAGTGCCAGTCAAAAGAAAGGAAAAGCGGATATAGTATTCAACGGATAAAGAATTAAAAAATAGTAGGAATATAATTAATGCCAGTCAATATGGTTTTATGGCAAACAGGTCTTGTCAAACAAACTGATTTTATTCTTCTATGAGATTACAGGTTTGGTTGATGAAGGCAACTGTGTAAATGTAATATACTTAGTCTTTTGTACGGTGTTTGGCTTAGCACTGCACAACATTCTGATTTAAAAAATACAATACACTATACAATATCTATAGAGCACATGATGAATGCATTGAGAATGCATTGGCTAGTGGACAGATCTCAAAAAGTAGGGGAATCATCATTGAATGGGGTGTCTCTAGTGGGGTTCTGCAGAAACCGGTACTAGTCCCGACTCTATTCAACATTTTTATCAATGATCTGGAAGTAAACATAAAATCACTGCTAATAAAATTTGCAGATGACACAAAGATTGGCAGAATGGTAAATAATGATGAGGACAGTGCAGTCATAGTGTGGTCTGAATCGCTTGGTAATGTAGTCTTATCCAAACAAAATGCAAAACGTGCAGCCCAATGCAGTTATACATCTAGGAACAATGAATGCAGGCCATGCCTACAGGATGAGCGAGCTGTATTGTGGAAAGCAGTGTCTGTGAAAAGGATTTAAGGGTCACAGTGGACAGGCAATTAAACATACAGAGGGTCCTGTGCCACCTTTAAGACCCACAGAAGTATTGGGAGCATAAGCTTTCGTGGGTAAGAACCTCACTTCTTCAGATGCAAGTAATGGAAATTTCCATAGGCAGGTATAAATCAGTATGGAGATAACGAGGTTAGTTCAATCAGGGAGGGTGAGGTGCTCTGCTAGCACTTGAGGTGTGAACACCAAGGGAGGAGAAACTGCTTCTGTAGTTGGATAGCCATTCACAGTCTTTGTTTAATCCTGATCTGATGGTGTCAAATTTGCAAATGAACTGGAGCTCAGCAGTTTCTCTTTGGAGTCTGGTCCTGAAGTTTTTTTGCTGTAAGATGGCTACCTTTACATCTGCTATAGTGTGGCCAGGGAGGTTGAAGTGTTCTCCTACAGGTTTTTGTATATTGCCATTCCTGATATCTGACTTGTGTCCATTTATCCTCTTGCGTAGTGACTTTCCAGTTTGGCCAATGTACATAGCAGAGGGGCATTGCTGGCACATGATGGCATATATAACATTGGTGGACATGCAGGTGAATGAGCCGGTGATGTTGTAGCTGATCTGGTTAGGTCCTGTGATGGTGTTGCTGGTGTAGATATGTGGGCAGAGTTGGCATCGAGGTTTGTTGCATGGGTTGGTTCCTGAGTTAGAGTTGTTATGGTGCGGTGTGTGGTTGCTGGTGAGAATATGCTTAAGGTTGGCGGGTTGTCTGTGGGCGAGGACTGGCCTGCCTCCCAAGGTCTGTGAAAGTGAGGGATCATTGTCCAGGATGGGTTGTAGATCACTGATGAAAGGCCTTAATTCTGTGTTTTTTCAGTGTTACAAAGGCATAGTCTTGAAAAAACAGTGTTACATAAATTGTGGACAGTCTCTGTCATATACAGTAGTTGAGACTAGGTGATCTAATGCCTCCTTCTAGCTTTAAACTCTAATAATCTATTGTACTTCTAGGGCTGTAGCAACTCCCAGGGAAGAATCATGCCCCTTCCAGAAGGGGAACGGTCACAAGTTTAATTATATAGGGATGGATCCACTAGCCATCCACCAGGCCTGACAGCAAACGTGTCCCAATTAGCTCCAAGGAGCTCTGTATTCCATGCATCTGCAATCCTCCCTCTTCTCCACCACTTTTTCCTCACTCCCACACCAGGGATAGAACTGCAGTAGGTTGCCAGCACTTGGGGATCCCAGCCTTTGGAGTGAAGTATTCGCCCCCGAGGAAGCCAAATTTCCAGCTTGGCAGTGCTGGAAACCTATTTTCATTATACATATTGGGCCAGATTCTCTACTAGTGTAAATTAATACATTTCTATTATAGTCCATGGAGTTATGCCAATTTACACCAGCTGAGATTCTGGCCCATTATATTAGTCACTTGATAAGCAGAGGGTTGCAAAACCCCATTTTTCAGTTGCTCAGAACTGTCCTAACATTTCACTTTGGGTTGAAATTTTCCATGGTTGTACACAACCTAAAGATGTTTTTTTTTTTTAAACTTAGGGGGAAATCAATGCAGCCATATGTGTTAAGCAACGCTGAGAAAAGCATACTTGTACCATTGTAAAAAATTATTGGCACACTCTTTTTTCACACAAATAACTCAAAACAGCTGAAGTTGAGACTTGAATAGTGCCCACTGAGGTGTACATCCACAGCTGCACTTGCAATTTAGCTTGTCACTGCAGTTCACACCTTGTTCTCAAAGGAAACCTGCACAAAACCTTCAAAAGATAAGTCTGGGAGCTTAAAGTCATTGCTTGCTAGACACTAAAAATCATGGTTTTAATACAGGCAATGGATTTATGGCTTATTACAACAATCTGTAACCCACTAACCCCCTTTTTTGTACTATGACTGGAGAGGTACTAACAGGCCACTTCACCTTGAATGGTTTCTCAGAATGTGAGTAACCAATCTGTTCCACCTTATATTTAGCTCTGAGTACCTTTCCCAGATCTGAAGAACAGCTCTGAGTAGCTCCAAAGCTTCTCTCTTTTACCAATAGAAACTGGTCCAATAAAAGTGATTACCTCACTCACCTTGTCTCTCTAATACAGTTTTAAGCAATTGAAAAATCATTTGTGAGCATGCTCACTGAGTAACTGCTGAGATTTTCCAGTAGTGCCTAATTAATCACGCCTTGCTCTGTGAACTCCCAGTGCACATTTTCCCTTATGCACCTTGGCCAATACAAGGGCTGCTACCTTTAGCCTATTGTTGAATGTGGGACAATTTGCTTGAGTTTTTCTGCACCGGATGGGCCGGCAGAATAGCTTCAGTAGCTTCACTGTCAGCCTGCTGCAGGTTCTTGATTTCATCTCTCTTCCTCCACAGACTCATGGGTTTGCTCCCTCAGTAGGATCTCTGGGATCCCTTACAGTGTTCCACACTCCTATGCCCACAATGGTGTTTGATCACCCCCAGAGCTGCCATGGCAAGCACTGAAAACTGTGGGCTTTGACATTAAGGAATTTCCACCTAAATCCTACCCTTGCAAAGCTTTACATGTAGGAGAGTACAATTCAACACCACCCCCTAGGATACTTGTATGTAAATAAGCATTTTCTTCCTTTCAATCAGCCCCATCTTCCTCTTCCTGCCTTATCCATGCATTGATATCCTAACCTATTCTGCGAAGCTGCAATAGTCACTCCCATGACAATTTCTGTGATGTCACAACAAGAAGATTCTGACACTAGCTTTGGGCTGACCCCTCTACACAGGAATGAAAGGAACTGCAGAAAACAACACCTGAAAATGAAACATGGTTGCTCATATACAATGACAGAACATGCATGGGGCCTAAATCACTACCAGTACTGTTCTAGAAACTGACTCCGAGGATCTCATGTGTTTTTAAAGAGAGAGAAGGGCAAGTCTTCTAACCTCAGCAAAACTTGTGAATGTTACAGCACCAGGGATGCCTTTACTAGCTGCACTTAAACAGTCAATTTTTAATGGAGTTATGTATGAATAATTGCTGTTAGGTTAAGGTGCAGTACAATTATATGATTTCCACATCATAAGCACTTTCATTTTTTTTACTACTAGTCTCCCTCTGGAAATGCTGAACCTTAATTGGGCACTTTACCTGCAGTGTTGGGAACCAGTGAAAAAGGGAAATCACCCAGTACTGAAAAAACTGAGTACCGTTATAATCATGAATAGTACTTTGATTTGTCACATTTCTTTGCTCTCCACTGTAAGAAAAAATGCAATTTAGTACCTCTATATTAGTCAGCATTCAAGAAGTCACAAATAAACACCTTGTGAAAGACATGACATGATGGAGAAGATCTCTGGCTTTGATCTCCACGGAGCTCATGGGCAACCCTAAACCATATCCGCACAAACCATAGTAGATGCAGATACTTGCTGCTCAAGTGGAAAATTAAAGACTGTGCCGTGTGTGACCATGGTCACCCAGAACAGACCATGGAACATATAACAACTCAATGCCCAATTCACAAATATGAAGGAGGCATCACAGCAATACACTCTGCTACTCCAGATGCAAATATCTGCCTTAACCGTCTAAATGTAATATATCAGAGGGGTAGCCGTGTTAGTCTGAATCTGTAAAAAGCAACAGAGGGTCCTGTGGCACCTTTAAGACTATCAGAAGTATTGGGAGCAATTTTCCTTCCTTCAGGCCTGAATCTTCATGTGTATGTATGCAAAAATGCAGACACATATTTTCCACATACAATTATTATGCGATTGTGTGTTCAGCCAGAATAACAGCATCCATAAACAACACCATAGACATCTATTTGGTCATTTGTGTACATAATCTTGCTAATAATGCTATCTAGCTCCTATAGAGAACTTTTCCTCTGTCAATTTCAAAGTGCTTTAGAAAGGAGGACTCAGTATCCCCTTTTTATAGATGGGAAAACTAAGGCATCGAGAGGTGTAGTGACTTGCCCAAGGCCACCCAGTAGTCCACTGGCAGAGCCAGAAATAGAACACGTCTCATGGGTCCCAGTCCAAAGTTCTAGCCACCAGTTATGCAAACACAGTTGTCTTTACCCAATTATGAAAATCAGGTCCTTCGTCTGCTGTGACTGTACTTTTTACATCCTGCATTAAACATTCTCTGCATCTGATGTTTAGGTTATTTTGTTTGGCTTGTTATACTTTAAATTATTTCTTCTTATTGATACAGAGCCCTTAATCCTCATCTTTCTCATGTTGTTTACATTTTTCAAAAGTCTACTTATTGCTTAGAGTTGGGATGTTAAAAAGGAGTCTAAGGGAGTTAACAGGCAAATGGGAGCTGGGTGCCTAACTTTCATAGGCTCTCTGGTAAAATTAATAGTTATGCACGGTGGGATTTGCATGACCTTCTATCTTTTGCCAGGTTTAATGTCAGTTGTTTATAGATGCTCTCTCCCTGATGGTCTGACTCCTTTAGAACTCTGTCCTGCACATTATAGAACAGAATTAAAACTGACTTTGCCTTCTGCATGCCAGCAAAATCAACATTTTAAAAGTTATAGGACCAATTTATAAGCAGGAGCAGCTCTCTCAACTTCCAGAGAGTTGTGCCTCCTTACACCAGATATAAATTGGACTCACCCTGCCTAGAGTTTTTTCCACTAGCTCTTGCCTTCACAAGCAATTTACAACAAATAATTCCATAATCTCTAGATTATAGATGCTTTGTATTTCATATTATTCTTGGCTTGTTTCCCAGAGTTTGGGCCAAAAAAGCTGCTGACCAAGTAAACAATTCAACAAGCTGTGTAAGAAAGCAATCCTGCTGTCTCTCTAGACATATGTTCACCTTCTTGGTTATTATGTAATTGTTCTCCAAATCAATAATCCCTTTTGATCAAAGTTCTGGCCTACTTACAGGGTCTCTATTATCTACAATGACATTTCCTGTTCCACTTTATCTAAATGCTCTGGAGGTCTATCACAATATCCAAGAATCATCAGAGTAGGTTTATTGTCAACTTTTATTTAAACACTTTCAATCACATCCACCAAAATCTCTCTTCAGACTTTTATCTAGCAACAATGTTGACGCTCCTTCTCCTGTTTTACTCTGTCTAGTCCTTAGGAAAATAGTTTATTCAAACATTTAAAATGTAGTTGATTTCCTTACTCAACTTTTATAACAATATTCATATTACATTGCATATGAGGTGTCCTTAAAAGTCCTATCAACTATCTTATTATAAGTACTCTTAGCATTTGAATAGAAAAATCCTCCTATAGGGCAAGCTGCTGCAGCCTACAGAGAGGTTGTGGGAGTGCTCTACGGCAGTGAAACCAGCATGGATATTCTGCACAAGGAAGGGCACCAACTGTGAAAATGTGGTGCAAGTACATTCTGCTTCCCTTCCATGCTGTGGAGCAGTGTCTGGTGTGGCTCTCGCCAGGCCGCTATGCAGATGCATTGGCCAATCCTCTCACGCTGAAAGATATGCACAGAAGTGGTAGATATGACTCTACCTGACCATCTTAACAAAATGCCTAACTTGTATTAAATAATAGATTCTACAGAGAAAGAGAAACAGCACTTTAAACAGCCTTAAAAGTCAAGTTAGTTAAATATTATTCAGTCATTCCATTGTTCAACAAATGTTGTTGTTGTCAAATAATTTGCCCATTTTTAATCATCACACAGATTTTGGTGAATGCAGCTGGGAGAGTTAAAATAGATGGTGACAAACTGCTTATAAACCAGTATACTTTTGTCAGTAACAGCACTAAAACTGCTCTTCCTTAGCATCTGCCTCCAACCTAGGTACACTAGATTCACAAACTAGAACATCAGTTGCAGCAATGTATCAAATCTGTTCCTAGGCATTTGTTTCTAATGCAAACACAGCTGCACCTGGACTCCAAATTAGCCCATGGGCATACATTTTAGAGCTCATTTAACTCTTTACTTCTTGGATTATTTCATTGTACAAAACATAGAGGACCCAGTCCTACAAGTTGCAGAGCTTCCTCTGTTTCCATTGCATCAATGGGAGTTCTGCGGTTTACAAGAGATGTTCAGTATATCAGCCCTATGCTTCACAGGGCCAAATGCTGACTGCCTTCAACTCCCATTGACTTCAATTATTGCAGAAAAGAAATTATTTCCCTAGGCAACCAGCACTGGAAGCAGGGTTGGTATCTTGATTATTGTATCAATGTTTAGCCCAGCCTATCCTGCCACCAGTCAGGATGCTGCCAGGGGACATGGGGCAATTGAATAGTGGCATGTTGAGGCTATCAATTGTCTTCAAGTGCAAAAATAACATTATTCTACTATTGATACACTTCATGTTTTGTAGTTAACCTCTTTTTTTATTCTAGATGTGATGCGAGCATTGCAAAGCTATCTGGAGACATAAATATAATCAGGCACGAGATCCAGAGGCTAGAGAAAGGGATTGGTGGCATCCGCTCTACCTCGGAAAGTTATGCTAATAATTTAGAGATGAAGGTGAGCAGATGAACACATAATGAAAAAAGAAGATATTTTGGCTGTAAGATATGCATATAAATTATCTTTTCTCATCACAACTGCTGACCAATGTTAATGGTGGATGTGATATTGACACTGGTTTATTTATTTGTTTAAACAAGTCCCTTTCCATTCCAGTAACATTATACAATAGCATGGATGGGAGTGTACACACACTAAGGAGTAATACAAACTAAACAATGCACTCCTGGGATGTGCGGATCATGAAATATTTAAAAAAATCACATTATAATTTGCTAATAATATTTCATTACACAAACCTTAGACCCTCGAGCCCCGTCTTGTTTTAAAATGCATCTTGAAATTCCAGATCCAAGGACTTTGAAGTTGGAAAATACCACAGGAAACCAGGATTTTATTCTTTAGTTTCAGCTTCAGAAGTAGCTGGGACAGATCTAGTTGCTTAAGTGCATCAGGGGGCGGGATAGTTCAGTGGTTTGAGCATTGGCCTGCTAAACCCAGGATTGTGAGCTCCATCCTTGAGGGGGCCACTTAGGGATCTGGGGTAAAATCAGTACTTGGTCCTGCTAGTGAAGGCAGGGGGCTGGACTCAATGACCTTTCAAGGTCCCTTCCAGTTCTAGGAAATAGGTATATCTCCATATTTAAATTAACCATGCAAATTTTGGAACCATTCCAAAGTGCTCTTGAACTTGTCATTCTTAGAGTAAAACTTTCACTTTTGTCAGTCACTTTTTCTGCTAAAGTATTTTTTTCTGCTGTGTATATCTGTATATAGCATGGATGTACTGATATTTTCACAGCCAACAGGAAAAATTGTGCTGTATAGTATTCCTAGCATTCGGCCTCTCCTGTGAGAGACTAGCATCCTCAACTCCCTTTGCCTTCAATATAAATACAGGCTGATCAGCATCATGCGGGATTGAGCACATAAATAGTATCTTTACACAGGGTAATTTGGCTCTTACCAAGTAATAACTGTTGGTCCCTCCTTCCACCCCAGAGAGTACCCATCATATTCATTAGAGGTTGCTATTTAGATTAAATTTATTATACCTTAGTCTTTAATTTCCTTATTTAAAATAGTCACTTCACTGCATTCTGCATGCATGTGCTTCTATGTAAGACAAGCTTCCAGTCATTTCATACAGTGCAAATATCAGCTTCATCTGCTCCAAGGCAGAATTACCCATGACAGTTCAGATGAAGATATTTTACCTGTATTATAAGAAACTGTTTGGAAATCTGTCTCTTTCAATACATGTAAAAACATCCTGCCTCCCTACTAAATCAAAAGCAGAACAGGTGTGTGCTAAAATCATATGAAGCAGCATACAAATTTATGTAAAAACCAAGTCAGCCACTTCATATAGAGATATTAAGCAGAAAATGGAACAACAGTGTCCACTGAAGAGAAAACATTTCTTCTCACAGTATGACCCTAAACAGAATGCAGAAGAACAGAGTCTGAATGCAAGTTAATCTGTTGATCGGAAAACTATATTGGAAAATTATAGTAAAGAACAGAATTATCAGACAACATAGATGAACATGATATGTTGGGGAAGAGTCAATATGATTTTTGTAAAGGGAAATCATGCCTCACTGATCTACTAGAATTCTTTTGGGAGTAGGGGGGGGTCAACAAGCATGTGAACAGGGGTGAGCCAGCGGATATAGCGTACTTAGCTTTTCAGAAAGCTTTTGACAAGGTCCATCACAAAAAGGCTCTTAAGCAAAGTAAGCTGTCATGGGACAAGAGGGGGAGGTCCTCTCATGGATCAGTATGTAAAAGATAGGAAACAAAGGGTAGGGATAAATGGTCAGTATTCAGAATGGAGAGATGTAAATGGCGGTGTCCCCCAGGGGTCTGTCCTGGGGAAAATACTGCTCAACATATTCATAAATGATCTGGAAAAAGGCATAAACAATGAGGGGTAAAATTTGCAGATGATACAAAACTACTCAAGATATTGTGTGATACAGGAGGGCCAGGAGTGAGAAAGTGGATGAGGGGAGATATATAAGCTCTAGGCTAATTAAGGTGTGGTTCCCTGTAGACTAGGGAGAGTTGCTACAGGTTAATTGGACCACCTGTAGTCACTTAAGGCCCTGTCAGGAACCTAATAAAAAAACCCTAATTCAGGCAGCCAGGGTGTGTGAGGTAGGAGAGAGGCATGGAGTTTATAGGTGTGTTGATAAGACTTGAAAAACCAGAAAACTGAAAGAAGGGAGACCCAGACCCAGCATCAAGGACTGAGAGTAACCCTACCCAAGGGGAAGAGGGTAAGAAACCTGCAGGGGTTGAGAGGGGCTGGGGCTCAGCGTGCGGAGCAAACCCAGACCTCTCCTCCCCTGCTTCCCTCCTCTACCACCTTCCTGGGCCAAGTGGGGTCCTTGGTGCTCCAAGAGCAGGGGCAAGGGGTGGTGTATTAGCCCCCTGCCAAGAAAAGCCTGGGACCCCCCCATACCAACATTGGTCATTCTGTCACAATAGTTAAGTCCAAAGCAGACTGTCCAAAATGATCTCACAAAACTGGGTGACTGGGCAACAAAATGGCAGATGAAATTCAGTGTTGATAAATGCAAAGTAATATGCATTAGAAAACATAATCCCAACTAGATATACAAAATGATGGGGTCTTAATTAGCTGTTACCACTCAAGAAAGAGATCTTTGAGTTATTGTGGATAGTTCTCTAAAAATATCTACTCAATGTGCAGCGGCAGTCCAAAAAGTTCTCAATGTTGGGAATCATTGAGAAAGGGACAGATAAGATGACAGAAAATATCATATTGCCTCTATATAAATCCATGGTATGCCCACATCTTGAATACTGTGTGCACATGTGGTTGCCCCATCTCAAAAAAGATATATTGGAAAAGGGCAACAAAAATTATTAGGGGTATGGAAAAGCTTCCATATGAGGAAAGATTAATAAGACTGGGACTCTTCAGCATGGAAAAGGGACAACTAAAGGGTACATGATAGAGATCCATAAAATCATGACTGATGTGGCGAAAGTAAAATAGTAACTGTTATTTACTCCTTCTCATAACACAAGGACTAGTGGTCACCTAATTAAATTACTAGGCAGCAGGTTTAAAACAAACAAAAGGAAATATTTTTTTCACACAATGCACAATCTGTGGAACTCTTTGCCGGGGGGTGTGTGAAGGCCAAGACTATAACGGGGTTCAAAAAATAACTAGATAAATTCATGGAGGATAGGTCCATCAATGGCTATTAGCCAGGATGGGCAGTGATGCAAAACCATGCTTTGAAGTGTCCCAAGCCTTTGTTTACGAGAAGCTGGGAATAGGTAACAGGGTATGGGTCACTTGATGATTACTTGTTCCGTTCATTCCCTCTGGCATTGACTGCTGTCAGAAGACAGGATACTGGGCTAGATGGACCACTGGTCTGACCCAGTATGGCTGTTCTTATGTTCAGAAAACAATGTAATCACTGTGGGTGTGATTTGCCCCATCTTTACTCACCTTAAATAGTCCTGTGGATTTCAATGAGACTACTCCTATGGATTAAGGTACTAACAGTAAATAATAGTGGCAGAATTGGGCCCTGTAGAGTTTGGGATTACATTTGCCATATATAGTTTTCTAATTGTCAAATGGATTATAATTTCCTAGTAGATGACTTTTAGCTCATGATTAAAGTCTTGCATGAACTTCAAAAAAGCCTTTACATTAGGGCCTAATTAAATTCATCTGCCAAGTGTAGTGAACATAACCGAACTCTTGGTATTCCAAATTTTCTCAGATTTGATCTCCCAATTTAGGTAGACCTGGATTCTCTACATAAAACCATCATTTAGCACCAAGTATTTGGAATGCTACAAAGAATGCTACCGGTGAATCATCATGGGTTGTAAATAGACTTGGGAGCCAAGATAAGTAGCCGTATATAAGAATTTTACCTTATAAAGGGCTCAGTCCCCAATGACATCAATGGGAGTTAAATGGTGGTCCACATCTTGCAGAATCAGGTTCAAAGAGAACAGAGTATACAGCCGGAAATTTGACTGCTAGCCTTTAGCATTCAGTGAAATTAATTCTGGAAAAAGCACTTTCCATTGCACACCCACCTTAAGTTCAGGCTGATTTCCCAGCTCCTGTAGCAATAATGTGTAGTTAATGTACGTGCTGATAGTTTGGCTCATGAAAACGTTCCCTGTTGAATTCTCATTAGGTAATGCGGCTATTAGACAAGATCGAGACTTCCAACTCTGAGCAAAGCTCTCATTTAAAGACAGTCCAGGGGGATCAACACCATGAATTGCAACTTCTGGATTTCAAGTAGGTGATGGAAAGTTTTTAATTATATTAATGGACTCTGAATGCTTTAGTCTGGCATGAAACAGCAAAACAAACTGATTTATATACATTCAAAAATGCTGAGACAAGACATACACAATATAGTCATAATTTAAAAATATAGAATTGAAGAACATTCATTTTACACCTAATCCTTAAAATGAAGAGACACTAAATGCCACCCCAGAAGAAACAACAAATACAAAAGCCAATGAAGCTTACCATACTTAAAGAAAGGCATTGGATACGTCTGTTCAATTTTCCATAACATTTATGGCTGACTTGCAGCCTGGCTAGTGTGACAGCACAGGGGCATACAGGAAATCAAGGTACTCTCCTCATACCCTGCATTGGCTACCTACGCCATGGGAAGCAGCATGGGAAGGGAAGCAGGCTCCAGTGATGCTGCTTTACCCGTTTGTGCAGGTAGGCAGGAAGAGTGAGGAATAGGTGGAACTTTAGGTCTAGCAGGCAGTGTAGTTATGCCAGGGCATCAGGAAACCTATGCTGGTCATGATCACTTGCACCTAGGCAACCATCAATTTTTAGTGGAGTGACCAATTCATCTTTATTGATCAGAGTGAGGTCTACTTTAGAATTACCTTGGTTACAATACTTTGTGTTAGAAAAATTATCTCACATTTTTCTTTCTACATTTTATAAGACTATGTTTAAGGAGCTTTTCACCCTATGTTTGTGTGGTTCGGTGGTAACAGAACCTCCTGTCACAGCTCTAGATGAGCTTCCCCTCCTGGACGCTCACTAGACTGCTCTGAGGGGATCCAAATGCTGAATCCCTCCAGACTCTGAACAGAGACCAGGCACTGCCCCAGCTTGAGGTGTCTAGGCTCACACTCGCAGTGAGGATCCCTTGCTTAATAGCCTTTCTGAGAACTGAGACCCTGCAGTGCCATTGTCCAGCTGCCCAGCCCAGTGGCTGCTCTAGCTACAAGCAAACTAGGCAGCTGCCTAGGGTGTCATGGCAGCCAGGCCAAACCTGAACAGTGCTGCAACCATGTGCACCAGGTCACAACGCCGCTCACTCAAATTTTACCCACCTGGCCCCTCCCCACATCATGATGGAGGAACACCGGGTCAAACCTGAGTGAGTGGCACTGTGACCTGGCACTTGGCTCCCCCATTTCTACTACAATCACTGGAAGACTCCCCACCAAAAAAGTCCAACGTGCCTTTTCTAGGAGGTGAAGGGGGGGTCACACACTGAAGTTTTGCCTAGAGGGGCAGATTGTCTTGAACAGCCTCTGGCCCAATTCCTGTTACCAGTGGTGACACTTCTGGTTCCCCCATAACTTAAACACACCCATTAGGTTTACAGTTTACCTCTTCAAGGGGTATGTGAGAGATGTATACACAACAGACACTTTGCACAGGAGTCTAAAATACATTTGATCTTTACTTAGTAGCATGAGAAATTTACAGATCTAGACAAAAATAATAAATGCTACACGCTTCCCCTCCCACCTCGCTCAGTTTCTTCACCACTCTGGACCATTCTTTGTGCTGGGGCCAGGGTCCTCTGGGAGACCCAAGACCCTTCCCCTTCAGCGGCATGACTTATCATCTGAACCTTAGTGCATCTCTCTCATTTGCTCGCTCTGCAGGCCAGCTTGTTTTGATCTTGGTTGGTTCCACAGATAAATTGCCCCCTCAACCCACTAAAAAAGCACACCCATCTCGTCTCCTTGGTCCTGTCCAAACCTTCCTGTGTGACTCTGAGAATCTCCTCCCCACACACACACGTCCTTTTCAAAATCTTTGCCATCTCTTTCTCTTTGTCCTGTCTAGGAATTTTCTACTCTTCTCTCCTTCACCAGCCCCCTGCAGAGAGATAGGATAAGACAGGTTCTCCAAGGCTTGAGCTAACCTGTTGTCTCAAGATGCTTCCACCTGAACAGGCGGTTAACATTTTTGTACCTGGTCAGGGAAGGATATGACACAGCCCATGTCAGCAAGGGTGGGAGCCACATGCACTTAGAGGTATTCAAAAATACAGTAATTTCATAAGAACAACTTTATATCCTCAACCAGAATTCATAACTTGTACAGGCAAATTCCCCATCTTGTGATTTATCAGTTAGCACATTGATCTGTACGTATAACAGATCCTGCCCTTCTGAATTGTCAATAATTCTAAGCATGTAATGGTGTCTTTGACATAGAATGCCATTCTCCTCCACCCTCTTCTGCCCACTCTCTTTCCTAAATCTGAGCTTTAGCATTCCAGTCAAGTGACTCACCCCCTCATTTTTCAGTAATACCAATTATATGTCCCCTCCTGACTCCCTTTAAATTACTCAGGTTGACCACTGTGCTATACTATCTGTATGATATCAATACACTCAGTGTATTTTTTCAGGAGCAAGTATAAACATTTCCAGGAAATGCACTTAATATAAATTTGTTTGCCAAGTGGTGTTGCTTACCTTCCTAATTACAATTTGCATTTCAGTGGTACCTAGGGACCCCAATGATATACTAGGTACTATAGAACACAATGAAAATACTGTCCCTCACCCAAAGAGCTAACAGTAAAACAAGAGATAACAGGTGGATACAACAGACAGTGGGGAAGCACAAAGAAATAGTTAGACTAGTGAAATTGATAAGTATGAGCAGAAATGGTCACAGCATGCCAACTACCCAAGCATTGTTGAAGTGTTTTTTTTATAGGCATCATGCAGAGGGGGGCTTTGAAGGAGGCCAATGAGGTGGCTTAGTGGTTGTTTACAGGGATCTTTTATGCGGGAGGGATGGCAAGGGAGGAAATGTGAAGATGCTTTCTGTAAATGTAATAAATGGATGATGAACACTGGTATAGTGGAGGCAGGAGTGGGTGTCTCAATAGTAATATAAAAGATGATGGGTAAGGCAGGGATAGACCACGACGGGCCTTAAAGCAGAGAAGAGTAGTTTGTGTTAAGAAAGGGGAACCCATGGAGGGATGCAAAGAGAGATGTTGCGGTGAAACAATGAGCCAGGAAAATATTTGCAGCAGTCTTTTGAATAGCTATAAGTAGGCAAGACTGCGGGATTATGAGGAACCTTATTGCTCTTAAGTGGGCAGAGGAAATGAATGAACTGATTCTCTGATCCCTCACCACTCTTTTCTGTAAGAATATTCATCCCTGGCTTATCACTGACTATGGGGAAAAGTGCTTGTGAGAGCACCTTGTTAAAATACTTGTTGTACAAAACTGCTATGTTTTTCTTGATAAATGGGGGGCTCCTTTTTCCAGAGAGTGAGTCCATGGCCATGATACTAGAGAAATCCATGATGATTACAAAAGATATAAATCAAAATTGCTCACATTTTCATTCTTGAACTTTCAGAACAAATCTCTTGCAATTGCTTTTTGTTTGTTTAGCAATAACGAAAAATGACCCAATGCATTATTTTATATAGCTCTTGATAAGGTGTGAGCTACAGGCAAGAACTGCTGTCAAATTCCATGAATAGCAAGTCATTTACTATTGCTCTGTTCTTATTTTCAAAATCTGTTACTGTTAATTACCATTATCTCTACTATAGAACTAATAACACTGTATCTGTAGCATTGTGTTTAAAAAAAAAGGGGGGAGGAGGGAGGAACTCTTTTCCTTTCACCCAACGCTTGATTTTTTTCAGGATAATATTTGTACTTTAGAATTACAAGTAAATGTGCCTTTCAGGAATGCTTAGTTATAAGCTTCTGTTTTATATTTTGACTGAGGTACAAAGATGCCCAGCTGGCTTGCCCCAAAGCTGTGCACTTACTCAGTAGTACCGCTCAAATTAGAATTCCAGGAGTCAATGTTTACAGGAGAACAAATATGTCAAAATTAGCATAGAAAATAATATTTTCTAACACTTTAAGGTCAGATCACCCACAAAGCTTGGAAATTTACATTTATAACTGAAACTTGGTCCTAAAATCATCTCTGTAATATGTCTCACAATGTACATTATATCACATGTTGCAGCATAAAAAGAACAAAGTCTAAAGCACACAGCCCCCTCTAACTAGACACTGTTCACAGCTCGGATTTCTGAGCTGTTGTGAGCCTCAATCCCACCCCGGGCCTGCTCTCTACTCCCAAGATCCTATATTTTGATCTCTCTACATTGTAAGACCCTTCTCTGTGTGCAAGACCCCCCCCCACACACACCCCTTTGTCTGCTCTCTGGACTTTATTCTGTGTCTTTTGGGAGACTTCCATATGCCCCCAAGGCAAACTGGTCTCCTTATACTCTCTCAAGCTTCTATTCTCTCTTTTCATGTTTCTGTTTCCATTTCCAGCTCAGTCCTGACTTTGCTGCTCTTCCTGGTGCCAACAACATAGGGTATGCTCAGCCTGATACTGTAGTGACCACATCCCGTTGGATCCCTAGTATGACCAGAAATGGATGGAACTAATCCATTTCAAGAGTAAATTTGATTGGAATGGGAAAATAAACTATTATGCATATTCACTTCTCCAATCTTCTCCCCCAGATGACAACAGAACTAAGCCAGCTGGACATGTTAAAAACAATTTACTCAAGTGACTAAGGTTTTCACATAACATTGACTAAAACTCAGGTTTATTACTAAAAGATTAATCCTTCTTAATATTAGGGTGAATAGTCTTCTAAATGACCTCCGGGACCAAATTCAGGACCAACAAAAGTGGACAGAAACACAACTGAGGCGATCTGAACAAGAACAAGCCTACAATACAAATCAATTTCTTAACGCAATAAAGGAGAGACTGGTAAGATGTTTTATAATCCCAGACTGATAAAATCAGTATAGATTTCTAGACCTCCCAAGACTAATTACAAGAGAAACCCCAAAGATTTTTGATTCTGTAAAAATTTCCAGAGATGCAATGTCAAAAAAAAAAAATCCAAAACAAACTGCAAAACCTTTAAGCCCCAGAAGCATAATTCTGTCAGTAAAATGATGGAAGAATGGAAATGGGCTGGTAATGCAATATAAAAACTTTTGTCTCAATGGTGTCAATTCAAATCCAGCTTACAGTGGTACTGACCAAAATCTACTATCTGATGATCGTTTAATGGTCTATGTGCTTGGTGGTCTAAGTCTATTTTTCATTGGACATTTGTCCACATCACAAAAAACACCACCACATTTGGCATCCTCAGACATTCTCATCAGAGAAACCAAGGACCAAATGGACAAGGGCATTCTACACAAGTGGTACCTGACAGACAGAGCTGAGACACATGGCTGGAGCAGAATGGAGAAGCTCATGCTGTTCCCATCCATGCTGAACCTGTGCTATGAATAAACGGAGGACTCCAGCTATCTCATACTTGCTCCTTCAATGAGCATCGTATTCAGATGAAGCATTTTAGAAAATTAAATACATTGCTTCCTCCCCATCATCTTAGAAATAGCTGAAGAACTTCGGTGTTTAAAGCTTCAAAATGGTTAGGTAAAACAAACAAATTCTTCCACCTGAAGTCTGGCAAAATATTTTTCCTGAAATCACCCTTTCAGTAGAGCCCCCGGAAGACAAGAAGCAGGGGGGGGGGGGAACAGGGTAAATAAAACTGAAGAATGCAGGGAGGATGAAAGGACTGAGAAACTGAAAGGGAGAGAAAGGGGTGCAAACTGAGGAGACTATGAAAGATGAGCAAAGAGTTAGAACTGATGCAGATAAGAGAAGGCTTGCAGGAGTGATAGAAGCCCTGGTAATGCAGTGCCCAACAAATCAATTTTTCATTTTGTGTAATATTTGGGATCAGTACATTCAAAATTACTACCAAGATATACAGTAGACAATGTCCTTCTATGAACTGAAATATTCTCCTGAGAACAAATGCAGTACGTTTTTTATTTTAGCTATTCCTTTAACTCTGGATTCTGTGCCTCCCCCCGCCCCCCTGCATGGACCGAGTCATAGTTCACCCAACCATACCAGCACTCTCCTATCAATGGTAAACTGCCCACAGTTCAAAGTACCAAAATTCACATCCTGAACTTATACACTTTGAGCTCAGGCACCAAAGGTCCAGAGCCACTTTGATTGTGTAAGGCACCGAAGCATTCTTAAGTATAAGTGCTTAGCTTCAAAAAAATCCCTGTTCTCAGGGTCAGGAAATGAAGATTTAGTTTGTTAGACTGCTGAATCAAACTAGCATAACATCCTTCCAGCTGCATTAAGGATTCTTTCTTTGCAGCCCAAGAATAGTTCTGGAGAGAATGCAATATATTTAGCAAACTTCTTCCTTTGGTTCTTACCAACACAAGTCTCAAAGATCTCTAGTGCACATTTAAAATCACATACATGATTTATAGGATGTACAAAATTTGTCTATACAGAATTTCATAAACCCGTTTCAGTTCAGAACCTACATCTTACCAAATGTAAAATTTCATAGGAATAAGGGCTGTCAAGCAATTAAAAAAATTAATCACGATTAATTGTGCAATTAATCGCACTGTTAAACAATAATAGAATACTATTTATATAAATATTTTTGGATGTTTTCCACATTTGCAAATATATTGACTTCAATTACAACACAAAATACAAACTGTACAGTGCTCACTTTATATTTATTTTTATAATAAATATTTACACTGTAAAAATGTTTCAATTCACTTAATACAAGAACTGTAGTGCAATCTCTTTATCATGAAAGTTGAACTTACAAATGTAGAATTATGTACAAAAAATAACTGCACTCAAAAATAAAACAATGTAAAACTTTAGAGCCTACAAGTCCACTCAGACTTACTTCTTGTTCAGCCAATCGCTCAGACAAAGAAGTTTGGTTACAATTTGCAGGAGATAATGCTGCCCACTTCTAGTTTATAATGTCACCTGAAAGTGAGAACAGGCATTCACATGGCATTGTTGTAGCTGGCGTTGCAAGATATTTATGTGCCAGATGCGCTAAAGATTCATGTGTCCCTTCATGCTTTAACTATCATTCCAGAGGACATGTCCATGCTGATGATGGGTTCTGCTTGATAATGATCCAGAGCAGTGCAGACCGCTGCATGTTCATTTTCATCCCCTGAGTCAGATGCCACCAGCGGAAGGTTGATTTTCTTTTTTGGTGGTTTGGGTTCTGTAGTTTCTGCATCAGAGTGTTGATCTTTTAAGACTACTTAAAGCATGTTCCACGTCTCATCCCTCTGATTTTGGAAGGCACTTCAGATTCTTAAACCTTGGATCAAGTGCTGCAGCTATCTTTAGAAATCTTAGAAACCTTCTTTGCATTTTGTCAAAGCTGCAGTGAAAATGTTCTTAAAACGAACAACATGCTGGGTCATCATCCGAGACTGTTATAACATGAAATAAATGGCAGAATTCACGTAAAACAGAGCAGAAGACATGTATCAGAGGGGTAGCCGTGTTAGTCTGAATCTGTAAAAAGAAGACATACAATTCTCCCCGAAGGAGTTCAGTCACAAGTTTAATGCATTATTTTTAATGAGCATCATGAGCATGGAAGCATGTCCTCTGGAATGGTGGCCAAAATATGAAGGGGCATACGAATGTTTAGCATATCTGGCATGTAAATACCTTGCAATGCTGGCTACAAAAGTGCCATGTGAATGTCTGTTCTCCCTTTCAGGTGACGTAAATAAGAAGAGGGCAGCATTATCTCCCGTAAACGTAAACAAATTTGTTTGTCTTAGCAATTGGCTGAACAAGAAGTAGGACTGAGTGGACTTGTAGGCTCTAAAATTTTGCATTGTTTTGAGTGCAGTTATGTAAGAAAAAAATCGACATTTGTAAGTTGTACTTTCACAATAGAGATTGCACTACAGTACTTGTATGAGATGAATTAAAAAATACTATTTCTTTTATCACTTTTACAGTGCAAATATTTGTAATAAAAATAATATAAAGTGAGCACTGCACACTTGTATTCCATGTTGTAATTGAAATAAATATATTTGAAAATGTAGAAAAACATCCAAAATATTTAACAAATTTCAATTGGTATTCTATTGTTAACAGTGCCATTAATCACGATTAATTTAATTGCAATTAATTTTTTTGAGTTAATCATGTGAGTTAACTGCAACTAAGTGACAGCCCTAATAGGAATAATTGGGAATTGATACTCGAGTAATAAATTTTAATTAGTTCTTTTAATGTCTGGAAAGCTTTTTTGGCCTTTTGATAAATACACTACATCCTGCTGCAGGGTTCAATATCAAATACATGATTATGATTCTCAGCAGCAGCAGCAGGTATGATCTTGGGTGTGCAATAGAGAAGACACTGAAAATATTTCCAGCCCTATAAAACACAGCAGCTTTGAGGTATTATTTGCTGCCTCTGATACTAGCTTTTTCATGTGTGTTTTGCAGACAAGACACCTATGTGTAGTGCTATTTTCTCTGTGGAAAGAGATCGTATGAAAGTTGTGCCAAAACATACAGCGTTAGCATTAGCTGAGCTCGCAGCACTATTTTTTGAATAGAAGAAATAAGGCAGAGCATATTTACATACACACTTACTTTGGAGTAGCCAAACTGTCCACTGGTGGTTATTGCTGCTTCATGAAAACACAGCTGGAAATGCAGTTGTCTGGGTGGGGCTTAGAGGAATCTTCAAAGCAGAACCTCAACAGCAGTGTATCTGGGAGGATGGAGTGTTCAAAGCTACTCACTAAAGTTTAGATCGTATCTTTGTGGGGGTACTTGACACCAATCAGGATCAGGCCGTAACTGCTAAGCCAACCGTTACATCCCGTTGTCCAGGTGCCGCACATTTTAAAACCTAGAGAGGATACAATTGCTTACTCTTCACTCATGTGACATACAGAAGCTGTATGAACTTGAGCACAGATTAGGCTCGAAGTTTACATGTATAGGATGGAGCTGTTTAATGAGTGCAGAACAGCAGTAGTTATTCTGGGAGATGACTCACTTCATCAGCCACCTGTATATAATTTCAATATTTGTACATGCAAAGAGATTGTTTAAACCAATACACTAAACTGTAGTTTCAACAACACTGCTATGTTTGTAAACATTTTAATTTCGAGGCAAATCCTGCCACTGCCTCGGCAGCCTTGCAGGGTCCCCTGGCGGCAGAAACATGCCATTCTGCTGTGTAAGACCAGGGGGTGCTGACCATAGTGTGACACAGAGCTCTGAGCTACAAGGGCTCCCTGTACTGCAATGTGCAAAGCAAGGGGGAGGTGGCGGAGGGCCCCACAGAGGCTGTGTAATAGTCTTTAGAGGCTACTGCAGCCAGTAGGCACTTATGTGGGAAAGGATTTCTCTCCAGCCCCTAATTGTACATCTACTTCAGCTCTAGCCTGGCTATTCATGCTGGGCACTGGTCTCTGGATTTGCTCCTTATTGTTTACACTTTGGGCTAGGAAGCTTTGTGTAAGAAAAGCACATTAACGGAAAGCTGCACTGGAGTGTGAATTAGTTTCTAATAATTTATTCCAAGGTGAAACATGGACTAAATTGCTGGTTTTTTTTAAAAATGTCCTGTACCAGCCTCCATTCCACCCTGTCTGACCCCCTGAATCTCGGGGAGGGGGCAATGGTGATGGGGATGGGTTGGAGAATATCCTGCAAGGATGTAAGGCTCCAGCAGTTTTATTTAGTTCATATAATATTGTCTATGCAGATTTCAAAGGTAAAGAAAACTGGTTTAACTCATGCTTGCCGGCCAAGAGGCAACTTTCTGGTGAGCAATGTAATCCTCTCAGGCCCTCTCTACACTGACGGTGGCATGCAGGGTATGTGTAACTACACAGGGCAGAGTAAGGCTCTGACAGTGGGCAAAAGCTCCAGCAGTGCGGGGCTGCCAGAATCTTTTCCCCACTGCCAAAGCCTTTTCTTGCAGCCGGGAAAGGCTCCCGCAGCAGGGAGGCAGTGGGATATTCACTGCTAAAAACAAGAAGTGTAAACATGGGAGGCACTACTTGGGGGTGTAGACAACTATGTAGGGTATATACCTTATGGTTCTAGTGTGTCTTACTCACCTAAGCAATGCCTCACAGTCTACACTGCTATTTATACTCATGTTAGGTTGGTGTGCAGTGTATGTATTCTATAGACTGCTGTAAGTGTAGACCTAGCCTTATTGACTGGTATTTATGTGACGTTCACATGATATCTATTGAAAAGGAAGCAGCAGAAAAGAAACTGGAAGAAAACGTGCACCTCTCGCTAAAGCTAGAGAGCACCAATAAACCACAGCAATATGAAATGGTGCTGAGCCAGGTGAAAAAATATGAAACTAAACTGCATGCAAGAATTACTAGATTTGAAAGACAGATCTGGAATGAGCTGGAGGAAATCCAGAATGAATATAGATCAGGTAAGAAGGGTTTATTTGTTATATTTGTACAGGACTGTAACATGCTTTCTTAGAAAGTGCTTCCTAGTCAAATGGGAACAATATCAAAACATGCCTTTCTTCCTCAGTCCCATATAACTATTTTTCAAATAGTTTTTCCTCACTGCCTGTCACTGTTGACAGACATTACATTAGCCCACCACAATCCAGTACTCCAGTTTCCTTTTCCCATGGTGACACTTTCCTTTAGTAGCTTGTATCCCGACATCTGAACCTGGTTTCCAAACTCAGCCTTAGGGACTGCATCTAATGGTAAGAATCCTTTCTTCCATCGTCAGCTAATCAGTAGGCTGCAACCTTTCCATTTGCACAAGAACCTTGTTACTGAGATCTTTGCTTGATGATGTGTAGCTGTGTATATTTTCACCTAAGGTAGCAGAGAACAAGGTCCTTCTGAACTTTCAACTTGCTACAAAGAGTGGCACAATACAAATCTGTACACTGATGATTAGATTAAACAGGCAGACACACATATACCTGTTGCTTGTGTTCTATGATGAATGCTAGTGACATCCAACAGTGTACTTGCAGACCAAATTCTAACCTAGTAGTGTTCTACCAAGACCGTCACAGGTTTGGGCTTGGCTATCTTAAAGACCACGCTACCATTCACAACCTGGCAAGACAGGATC